>NC_055972.1:7454315-7456815 GCF_018492685.1 Alosa sapidissima | reverse complement strand
GGTGCTCCCAGAAAGACTTACTAAGGGCCTTTGTGAGTGTGTGTGTGTGTGTGTGTGTGTAGAGAGAAGAGGGAAGGAGGGTGGGGGAGACATGGTCTAGACCCCTCACACTTTCACACACACACACACACACACACACACACACACACACACACACACACACAGACATTTAACTTGCGTCTCCTTTTGTTCAGGGATGCAGGGCTGGATGGCAGGCTCTCAGGGACCCCTGATGCAATCCCTTCCTCTAAAAATACTGCCCCGCTCCCTTCATTAACCCCTCAGAGTTGCCCCCCCCCCCCCCTGGACCCCAGCCCCCCTCTGCTCGAGTGCACAACTGCATTGTCTGGCTGCTGGAGGCGGCCTGCTTGTTGCTTGCCTTCTGTCTGTATCGTGCAGGGAGATCAACAAAAGCCCGTCTGTGAGGAGAGAGAATCATCAGAGAGCGTGCAGACCAGACAATCCCATGATGACTGAGTGAATGCGTGAATGAATGAGTGAATGCGTGAAAGAAGGAAGGAGAGGACAAATAAATGCCTCCTCTTTTGACCAACTTTGTTCTCATCTCTTCATCTTCTCTGCCCTTCTCTCTCTCCCTCCCCCAGCCCTCGCTTCCTCCCTCTCTTCCTCTCTCGTAGTGGGACTTAATGCTTCAATCAGTCTACTTTAAATTCTTAACAGCTTAAGTGCTGACATTCCATTCCCAGGCACGCTGCGCTGCTCCGTTCACTAACACCAAGGCCGCAGCGATCACTAGGTTCACGAGTCGATTCAGTCAGACTTGAATGCCCCCCCCCCCCCCACACACACACACACTCTCTCTCTCAGACACACACACACACACACACCCATCACTTGGTGCAATTCAAAGGCAAACTGACATACACTCACTCCATCCCATAGTTCATTGAATAAGTCTTAGCTCTCTCCAAGTAATCCCGTGCATTCATCAGTGACAGATGATGTTCAGTGTGTATGTGCATTTGTGTAATTTTTTTTATTTATTTGTGAGCGTGTGTATCTGTTGTCGTGGTAGTGGTGGGGTAGACATGGGCTCAAAAAGCTTGTGTGTTTAAGTGCCTATGCATGTGTGTGTGTGTGTAGGCGAGGGTGCCGCTATTTGTGTCAGCCACCATAGCGCAGAAACTTGGGCAGCCAAGTCGGCCCTGGTGTCACCATGTGCCATGTCCAACCCTCCCTCACATCACCCCCCACCCACCGCCTTCCGCACCCCCCCATCTCCAATACCCCCCCCCCAACCTCCAGCCTCCCATCGGCTTGGCAGAGAACAGTGCGGCAAACTTGTGTGCGGTAGACACAGCTCCTTGGCCAAGCTGGTCCCCTCTCCAGCATGTTGAGCCCACTCCCCCTACGGCACAGCCAAATGCTGTTGCAGCTGCCCCTTTGTCCTCCCTCCTTAAGTAAACAAAGGACAGTTACAAATTAATGACCTAAATTCACTCTCAGCCTCGAACACACACTCACACACACGCACGTATACACACACACACACAAATCTATCTGAGAACAGCAGAAATGAGCTCCTCCAAGCAGATGTTAAGAATTTCCCATATGATCTGCCGGCAAACGGCCTGGAAAGATCGTTTTTTGTGTTCAGACTTCTGCAAGGACGTGCATACTTGACCATAAGATCTCAAGGTGTTTTTAAGTTTTAGTATAGAAAATAGAACATTTACATTGAATTTTGAAATATTTTATTGAAGAAAAATATTGAATATTAAAGAATATTGAAAATATTGAATATTGAAAATGTATTAAATAGTTGACTGCAAATAGTTTTCTGGCTATTTAGAAAATTACATTTTGATTGGGCAGGCTGTATTACTGATAACTCGCAAAGTCACTGAATTACTACAAATTATTATTCATTAACAAAATTCAAGTTAAGTTTTGAGATAGTCAGCCAAACTATATGAACACATTGTGAACTAAAAAACAGGAGAAAAAGTAAACACAACCAACGCATTCAACTTCTGGTCATGTTTAATTGGCAGGCTAACAAAAAAACAATGAGGTCCTTTATGGGCTGGGGCTTAGTGTCTGGAAATGAAGACTAGTTGTGTTGATTAGGAAGAAATGGGCTGGGTGGTGGTGGTGGTTGGGGGGAGGGTGATAATGTGTGTGTGTGTGTGCTTACAGTGGGGACCATCTGTAGAGCTACGCTGATGACCAACGTTCACATCAGAGTGCTCGGGCTGCAACGCATCTGTAAGTGTGTGTTTACGACAAATGAGACGGTGTAGCTCCAGATAACAGCAATCTGTGTGTGTGTGTGTACTTTTTTTTGTGGAACTGTACTTGGAGTGTGTTTTGGCAGTAGGTTACGGGAGTGTGTACTTGTACGAGTGGTGACTGTGTGTGTGTGTGTGTGCGCACGCACAAGAGGAGGGTGGGAGGGTGGGTGGGGGGTGTGTGTGCTGGTTGGTGTTCGACAAGCTGCTGCACATTTTCCCAGGTCCAGCCCACGCCTATGCAGACA
>NC_055972.1:7421815-7449315 GCF_018492685.1 Alosa sapidissima | reverse complement strand
GCTGGGCACTACCTCCCCGGGGCCTCCGCCCAGCCCCGACTTGACCGACAGGTCCAGCACGCAGTCGGCGTCCGACGAGACCCTCCGCGAGGCGACTGACCGCCGCGACAGCGAGCCCGTGGAGCTGCTGGGGCTCCCGGCCGGCGACTTCCTGCTGTCGGCCGGCCGCTTCCTCCCCGACGCGGCTCCCACTCCCTCGCCCTCCCCGGGGCTGCTGGCGACCGCCGGCGTGGCCGTGCGCTCCGACGAGGTCAGCCGCATCCACATGCCCGCCGCTGCCGCCGCGTCGCGCTTCACGTCCGCCTCGTCGTCGTCGCTGGCCAGCAGCAGGTCGGCCGTCGCCGGCCGGCCCGTGCTGCCGCCCTCCGAGAAGCTCTCGGCCTTGTCGGAGCAGCTGGACGCGGCGTCGTCCGCGTCGCGCTTGGTGCTGTCCGCCTCGGCTGTGGCCTTCTTCTGCTTCAGCCGCTTCTTGCACACCTTGACGATGTCGTACATGTGCAGGTAGCTGGCGGCGGCCAGCACATCCTCCACGGGCAGCGTCTTGAAGTGCAGCTTGCCCTCGTACATGAACTCCAGCAGCTGGGCAAAGGCCGGCGGGGTCACGATGTCGCTGTTCAGGTGCACCACGTCTCGCTTGTCCAGCTGGTCCTTGTAGAAGAGGTGGAAGTACATGCTGCAGGACGCCAGCACGGCTCGGTGGGCCCGGAACTGCGACTCGCCCACGAGCACCGTGGAGTCGCACAGGAAGCCCTGGTGTCGCTGCTCCCTCAGACACTGGAGGAGATGCCTGCTGTGGTCAGGGAACTCCATGCTGTCTTCATAACCTGCACACACACACAAGGAAAAAACAACACGCGTTAGAGGGGTCTGACCAGAGAAAGGACGGACGGAGAGGGACAGAGAGATGAGGGAGACGGGGAGAGCAAAAGGAAGGATGGAATGGAGAGAAAGGAGGAAGGAAGGATGAAACAGAGAGATGGACAAAATGTGAGTGAGAGAGAAAAGACAGAAGTCAGAATGAACACATGTGCCATTTGGTTTTCTAAAGAGTCTAGAGAACTTCTACATCTGCTGTCTGTCCCGATCTCCTGGGTACACACACACTGGCTATACACACGTTCTGTCCCGATCTCCTGGGTACACACACACTGGCTATACACACGTTCTGTCCCGATCTCCTGGGTATGCACACACTGGCTATACACACGTTCTGTCCCGATCTCCTGGGTACGCACACACTGGCTATACACACGTTCTCGGTCTTCACCAGTTACATCTCTGTTCTTGGCTGCTAGCACAAAAATCCTCCAACCGCAAACATTTAACATGAAAAAGTGAGAGAAAAGAAAAACACTAAAATATTCACATACTTTTTAGCATCCATATCAACGGTGCTAATAAGTATGTGCATTAACAGAGTATTAACGGATCACTTTCAACAACATTTATTGTCCGTGTTTTTTTTTTTTTATTTAATATTAAAATTTAAATTACACAACTTAAAATAAAATAACCTCAACTGATTTGCATTTGGTTCATTAATAGAGACCTACACACTGCGTACATGTGTGTGTGTATGTGTGTGTGAGAGGTTTACACTTCACCCTTACAGATGCCTTACTAATGTGTATTATTCCATAAACACAAACACAATCACTCTCACCCTCACTCACACACACACACACACACACACTCATGAGCTCTATCCTCTCGCTGGTTATTTTTACCCACTGTGTCTTAGGCGTGGGGCAGCGCAGTGTGAATCGGCGCGTACGGTGTGGTGTTGCGCGGTTGCAAGGCGCGGCGTTTAGGTAACAGGCTTTGAGGCACACAGACTGCCCACGCGAGCGCCTGCGTCCATGGAGCATACGTGGCCGTCCGTCCTGAAGCTGGAGCCGGGCCCACAGATTAACACCGCCTGCCTGGCCAACCTGTTCTTTAAGGTGAGCCCCATGTGTCGCACGGCCAATAAAGCATCACACACACACACACACACACACACACATACGCTTCCAGTGCACAATCACTGGAATTGTACATTTACAACTCCGACAGCAGATTCTAACAGCAAATTCCTGTTATGAATTCCAAACGCAATATCCAGTTAAAATTGTAAAACGCAATATCCAGTTATACATTCCAATATATATTTTATTTTATTTTATGTTTGTTTTTTAAAAATCAATTTAATTTAATTAATTTGTGAATTTCTGCTTTTACAATGCCGTTTTCAGACTGAAATAAAACATGTCCACCTGTTACATGTGAGAGGAGAGTCCCGCCTGGTGTGAGGGAATAAAACGCGCCTGCCTAATATTTACTGCTGCACCCAGATGAACTCTTTTCAAATCTCCTCTTTTCAGAATGACTGTGAGACTAACCCGCCTCTACAATCCACTCCCCTGCCCCCAAACACACACACACACACACACACACACGACCCCCATCTCAACCACAGTTCAGATTTTCCTTAATGAGGGAGTTTACGAGGGGTTCAGGCGGGCGGGTGGGCGAGGGGGGGTATGTCCAGCAACACCCCCCCCTCAAAAAAAGCCCCCATCCCTCCTCTCTTATAGGGTCCCCCTGCCCCAGCCAGCTACCCCCAGCTAACTGAACACCCCCCCCAACCTCCTCTCTAACCATACACACACATTCAACCCTATTACATATTACACACACACACACCTTCCCTCCCCAACTTCAAGACGGACAGATACTCCTCACACCCCATCACTGACCCCCCCCCCCCCACCGCCCCACCTCCACCAGGAGGACCAGCTCCTCCACAGCAGATTGACCATACAATCACTCTAAGTGCCCTGTAGTCTACATCAATCCTAATCCCCAGGATGGCTAAAAATAAGGCGGTCAGCTCGGCTCGCAAGGTAGCCGGCCACGATCAAATTAGGCGGCTGCCCGCCCGCCTCGCCTCGCCTTGCCTTGCCTTGCCTTGCCTTGCCTTGCCTGAGAGGAGCTGTGCAGGGAGAGGGGAGAGAGAGAGAGGGGAGGAGGGCTGGGCCCGGGAAGGAAGCTTACAAACATCTGATCCAGCTGACCGGCCGGGGCCATATGGCAGCTGCTGCCCAGATAAAGAGATTAAGACTAGGAGGGGTGCGATTACAGCTGTCTAGCCAATTCAGCCTGCTCCAATCTGCAAGTTCTAAATTAGTCACCAACAGGACAGAAAAACCACAAGCAAAGACACAACGCAAAGAGGGGCTAAGAAGAGCAAGATGAAAAAGACATAGTGCCTGATAGTGACAGAGGAGGCTCTCAAGGTTTTGCGATATAGCTTTTTACTTGTGCCCCCCCCCCCCCCCCACACACACACACAAACAGTTGTTCAAAACATTTAGGATTTGTTTTTCCATGCCACTTAAAGGCACTTGTAGAATATGCTATATATTTAAACATGTCCTTTGTGTGTAATTTAGACTTTAAAAAATATCTAATTAATTTGGCTAATTGCAATCAATGAAAAAAAAATCTAAAACATCATACGTTTGTCATTTTACTTAATTAAAAAAAGCACACATACTGAGCCAGGCGAAATATATTCACCATATATTCAAGAACACCATAAAAAGATAACCCAAAAAAAACAAGGTCTGCCTCCAAACAGCCTCCTAACCTCAGTCCAACTCATCCAGACGCGTCCGACAACTTCCAACACCTCTACGTGCACCCACACGCAGCCCAGCACAAACTAAACAAAAAAAAACTAAACAAAAAGGTATTTGTCTTTAGCTCTCCAGGCTGCCTGCCTCCCCATCCATGCTTCTCCTGAACCAGCAGCTCACCATCGCCACTACCGACAACTCCCTCGCCACAACAACAACAACAACAACTGCTCCTCCGTACCTCCGTTCATCAGTCAACCAGAGTCCCAAGCAGCGCTTCCCCATCCAGACGCACACCCACCCGCCGCAACTCGGTAGCCCAGCAGCGGCTTCTAGATCACGGATCAGCGCTCCCACACTCACCCCCCCCCCCCCTTCCTTCTCTTACTCCTACTCAGCTCACTGTTAACAAACAAGCCCCTGTGCTGCTCCCGGAACTCATCGTAAAGCAGCTCCATACGGATATATATTTATAAATATATATATACATATACACACACTTACACAAGCCTACTTACATACATGCATACATATACATACGTACAAACACACACACAGCGTACCTGCAGTATACATGAACTTGTTTCAGTCCAGTGTGACAGTGAAGCAGGCTGTAGGCAACTCCTTTGCAATGAGGGAGTGAACTGAGAGAAGGAACGATTGAGGAAGAGAGAGAGAGAGAGAGAGATCAGGAAGAGGAGGTGGAGGAGGAGGGAGAGAGAGAGAGAGAGAGAGGGAGAGAGAGAAGAAAAAAAAAAACTCAAACTGTGAGGGACAGATGCAGAGTAGAGGAGATGTTGGAGAGGAATGAGATGGCTCCTCCTGCACGCGGCTCTACACACACACACACACACACACACACACACACACTCCCAGTCTGTGCGTTAGAATAAAAGACTGGGGGGTGGGGGGGGGAGATGGCAGTCTGTCAGCTGCTCTGACATCATGTTCAGATGGAAATGCTACCTCCAGCTGTGTACCTCTTAGTGCCATATGCTGCTTCTCTACACTCTTGCCACCAGCCTCTCCTCTATACAACTTTGCTTCTCTTTCTGCCCCTTTTAAAAAAGACAAAAAAACAGAGGTGGAGAGAAAGAAAGAGGGGAAGAGAGAGAGAGAGAGAGGAAAAAAAGACAGGAATAAAAAAAAGTAAAGAGAGGGGGAAATGTAGTGAAGTGCTTCTCCTGTGTAAAACTGGCCAATTCCCCCATCACACACACACACATACGACACACACACACACACACACACACACACACACACACACACACACTGTCCTCTAATCTCACAGCAATTGAGAACTTTGGAAAATAGGTCTGTGAAAACCGACACTTTTTTCTAACCTAGTTTCCTGTACAGAGAATTTAAATACCCTCAAGTTTTTTTCCCTCCACCTTGCACACACATATCTCTCTACCCCTCACGCGCTCTCACCCTCTCCTCCTTCCAGTTACCATAAACAAAGACGCACACAGCACATTTGCAACTGACAGACCAACGCAGCTGATATTGTTTTCGACTTCTTTCTGGTTCGGTGACTGCACCATTACCGTCATTAATTTTACCAAGCCGCTTGGACAACTGACAGAGAGGGAGAAAACTGAAGTAGCCTAGGCTGCGATGTGTATAGTAGACCACACGACAGACAATAGCGACAGCAGACTATTAACTTCAGTAATTACTGCGACTTGCACTGACTTGTAGGAAATATATGCATGTCTTGTATGATTAAAAAGGTCTTTATAAGGCCCACTCTTGATATAAAAATACAAACAAATATTATAAAACAACAGCAAAAAACAAAAAAGCTGTGGATTTTTACACGTGTTTGAACTAGGCTACAAACAGGTCTCTAACAAGAACTTGGCATCCAAGAACTGTGTTGGATGTTAGCAAGACAGATGTAAGAGGCAGTGGGAGAGGTAGTGGGTCAGTTTGATCAGTCTACACGACAGATGTAAAGACATATAGGCAGATCCTGGATGTATTTGACATGTCACACTAACGCAAGGGTAGTGAAATCAATCCTCATCCGTTAACGGGGCATCAATAAATATGAAATATAAACTTCCGCCTGGGCAACAAGGTCCCCAAGCTATCCACAAGTTCCTATTTTGCACTTACATGAATTACACATAATTACCTGTTTTAAGATTTTAAATCTCGTTTAGGCTACACTCTAACTACTAAGAGGATCGTTTTGACAGATGTAGATGATAGTGCAAATGCGATTATTTCAGTTCTGATTGTTGCATGCGCCCATCTAATTCTTTAGGCTACAGATATGCGAAATATAAACTTATGTCCAAACACAATCCAAGTAGGCTAGAAGCATAAGGTACCAATACACTAGGTGGCTAATGTTACTTCTGTAAAACTTCAACAGACTAATCCTATCTGCCTATTTATACCGTTAGACATCTATCTTTCCGGCTCTCCTTCGGGTAAAACACGCGCAAGGAGCTGATCCCAAGCTACGAGATGGACATGGTCGTCAGAAATACACAACCAAACATTCACAACATACACGGCAACCTCCGCACACACTGACCCCTCTCATTCGGGAAAAGCTAGCTCACGGCTAACAAAATAAAAGTAACCACTGAACCTGCCGTATTACAATTCTTGCGGCAGGCCCAGATGCTTCGTCTTAACACACTACACCTCGATCTCCGAGGAGCTAACATAGCAACTATTTCATGTGCAAAGACAACAGTCGCTCGAAAAGGATCGTTACTTTTCTCTACCCCCCCTAACAAGCCAGGCTTGCCTTCTTTCATCCGCTCAAAACAGGCAACGATATTAAAGGGACTTACAGACAGCGAGATCCGATATGTTCCTGTTTCCTCCTTCAGATCCTTCTCGGTTGAAAAATAACTAGATTGACTTTCAGCAGCTTTCCATAACAACCTGCAGTAGCAGGAAAGACGGGGCAAGCGAGCGAGCGGAGAGCGAAGAGCTGCGGCAGCCAGATGTTTCCGAGCTGTTGCTACTCAACTCTCCTGCTAAAAGGAAGCGACTGACTGGCAGCGCAGAAGCCAATGGTAGTGACGATAAGAAAGGCGAAAGCAAATTGGAAGCAACCTCTGAGGGGGGAAGAGGGAGGGATGTCGCTTCTCGGTGTAGGTTGACACCAGGCAACAGTGAGAAGGCAGAAAAAAGGCCAAGCGAACTGGTTCCTCGAACAGACTGGCGCAGAGCACGGAGCAAGAGAGAATGAGGGAGACAGCGCAATGTTACGTGGGTACTGTAGTCACAGGGGTCGACCAACGAAGAACAGGTGCATTATTCCACTTCCCACTCCGCTCCTCCGACTTGCCTACCCGGAGTCAAAGCGACGAACTGCCCTTGTAGCCTCGCCTACCCAGGACACCTGGAGAAATAATTTAGAGGACGTTGACAAGAATGGGGGCGCGACTTTTAGGGTATAATTAATGGATCATAAAGTTTTAATTATATTAATAAGCTAATTTAGGCTAATCAATTTGTGTTATTGTGACTATACAAATTCATGAACAGGCCAATTGATTTGTTGACTATAATCATCTTGAATTTCTCAATATAGGCCTACAAAATAACATTTAAAGGAAATAAAATCCGCTCGGGTTTATAGAATCGTCATCGCTAAATAAAGAAGTTAGCCTGTGTTCGTTATTTTTCTCCACATTAGGTTGCTTAATAGCCAACTTCACAACAACATTTAGTCTATCCCATAGCCTAAGATTAGGCTACATTCGCTAAATTAGGCGACTACGGGTGTTTTCCCCTCACAGTTATAGGCTAAACTCCTGCGTCGCATGTTGGTCAATGCATTTGCATAAATTGCTAATATTTTAAAACAGTTCTGCCTACAATTGTAAATGAAAGCATTGTGATAATTGTAACATGACTGATACATTACTTGAAACTGAATTTAAACAACTAAATAGACCTACAACAACTAAATAACTCAATAATAGCCTACTGAAGTCATTTTCCCCAATATTATTTATTTTAAAAACTAATTTGACATGAATAGGCTATATTGAAAATAACATCTGTGGTGCAGACTACATATATGACCCGGATTTCCATGTCAGAGTATAGACCTATTGTTAAATAGCCTATGTAAGCAGTGATAATTGGCCAATAGCAATTATGGCTATTTCAGACAGAATTAATTATATAAAGTAAAAATCTCATAGGTAGCTTGCAGTCATTTTTAACCAGTTAATTTATGGACGGCTGGTGCGAAGCTGGGGGTGACACTGCCCCTACAGATGCGCTATTCAGCTCGCAAAGTTGGGAATTCGGGGACACGATCACGTGTTGCTGGTTGTCCAGAGAGGCATACAGCCTAGCCTATCCCGCCCAGAACGTGAACGCTCCCACATTCTTAATTTGTCCCAGTAAACTAATTGGCGTCACTAATACATAAGAAAACAAACCGCGGCCTTACCGGATCTGGGATCTTAACTGAATGGCATTATGATTTAATGCAAAGAATGACCTCATTACGAAAATGTGGCAAATGAGGGGTTTTCAATTAGCCTATTGTTTGTAAAGCATCCTCGGTATTCTTGTCGGTGGAGCTCAGTGTAAAGCCAGTATGTGAGAGGCTATCAAGTGGCCAGTGATCATTGACGTATAGGTCTGATTTTGGACACAATTTAATATTTGTTCCTATTAATTTGTGATTAGCTTGTTGTTGATTCAAATTCACCTTTTATCTTGCACACAAGTGATAGTTTGACAGATATTAACAACTGCTTGTGAGAGCAGGTAAGAACCCTGCAACATGCGTCGTGTGTGTGTGTGTGTGTGTGTGTAGCCTATGTGTGCGCGCACGCGTGCTTGCCTGGGCTACTTCAGTCTGCATGGTGGTGTGTGCATACGTCTGTTTTGATGTTTCTGATTAGCATAACCCTTTTTTAGACAGTTTTCTGCCTCTGTACCACCACAACCGTCCGGTTTTGATCCCAAATGTTTTTGGAGATGACAGTCACTTGAGTGCGGCTGTGCCGTCAGCAGCACAGGCTGCCTGATGCTTGAAATTATATTTACTGCAATTCCCTCCATCTGTTCAGGCCCCAGTCAAAGCCGGGAAGGCCTGCTTCAGCTGTCAATTTAAGTCGCCTCTTGGAAGAGTGAAGGACTTGCAGAGGTCATTCATTGCTCTTGCAGAATGGAAATCTCAGGCATAATAGCGGTAATGTTGCCAGAGACCAATTTGTCACTTTAAGTAGACTGTTCGGATATCTCATAGCTACAATTAAACGATGAGAAAGATTGTCCACAACAATTAACATGTTGGCTTATAATTTAGGTTAGGTAGCCTACACACTCACGATGAGCACAACATATTTAGGCATATAATGTTGCATTCTGGTTGTGACAGAAATAGTCATCCCTGTAAAAAAAAAAAAACCCTTTGTAGGCCACATGTGGTTTTTGCCCTTACACGAAACCAAATATTTGAAAAAGGCACTTCTGACGAAGCCAGCAATTCCACATGACTGTCTTGAATAGCCATCCTGTGTTGAATCACGACATCACAAAATGAAAAAAAAAACATCGTAATTAAAAGATGGGCATGTTGCTTTTTATTAATCATTTTATATTTTTTAAATAAAATTTTAGGCTGCACCTTAACTTGCCATACAATGAGTGATTCCTATGTAGGTGTGGGCTACCTTGATGCAGAGGTCGGCGCTCTGAGTGCGCAGCGCGGAGCGTGTTAGATTCGCACGGTGGGAAACCCTGGCGTGGCCTTCCGCATTCCTTCCTCTTGATGTCACTGTGGAATCCATGTTCAAGCGAGGCGAAGGCACGGCAGTGCACACAGACGGAGGAAACTGGATCCATTGAAATCAGCGCGCCTTGCCCAATGCCCTCCCTCACGCCGGTTTCCAGCAAAGTTTCCAGGCGTGTGCTAACATAGGCCTACTGTACGTGAGCCAGGGGAAATGACACGCTGTTCTGGAGCGTTTTAGAGGGCATACATGGTTAGCCTATTTATATTCAGAACGACATTATACAGAACATGTAAAAGTAGAACATGATTATTCATTAAAATTGTGCTGATGAATGATTCTAGTTGAAGGCTAGCTAAAAAAAGAAGAATATTTTAAATGATATTTCATTATGTCATATAACTATCAAACATATGTTTAAACTCATATGATATAATGAAGTAAGAGGTGAAAAAAATAATATGTGTCAAAAGGCTTACCACTTTTCTATCTTAAGCATCCTTATTTTTTTTTTTTAACATTAATAGAGGGGCAGGGCAGTGTGATTGTATAAGTACCACCACCAGGCTATGTCTGGTCAGTGAGATGTCATGCATTTGTACCTGCACACCAAAAAGCATTGAGGTCAAGTCTGTCAATTCACTCAAGAGTCAAGAAAAAATCTGTAAAGTTACCACCACAAACCAGTAGAGCCTTTATGTTTCTGTGTGTAAGACGGAAAGGTTTACAGGCTGTAAGATCAGTTGTATTTGGGGAGTCAATACTGTCCACCAGGGGCACATTTCCAAATTGTGTGTGTGTGTGTGTGTGTGTGTGTGTGTGTGTGTGTGTGTGTGTGTGTGAAAGACAGAGTGTGTGTGTGTGTGAGAGAGAGAGAGAGAGAGAGAGAGAGAGAGAGAGAGAGAGAGAGGAAGGATGTGTTCAACATAATAATCTCTCCATCTTTTTGGTCGTCATTGCACCACAGCACTATCAGGGGAGTACCCCCATCCATGCCCCTGGCCTGCCCTCCTGGTCGCTTCTGCCCGACACACAGGCAATCTGATCGGGCAGCAGCGCTGGACGCTCCCCTCTCTCCTCCACTGCTCGCTGGAGCCCTGCTAATCTCATCAAAGGGGGTTGATGTGGGTCCACATCTGCCTAATCCACCGGCATGGAAAACGCCACCCAGAAGGCCACTGATTCTGGACGAGACTGTGGGCCGGCTGTGGGCCGGCTGTGGTGGGGATTTGGGCCGGGTTTGGGTCCAGTCCAGGACGGCGGCTGGATGCTGCCTCTGTCTGGGCACCCTTGAAGCACTCACAGCCTCCCAACTATGCTTATTAGCCTAATTATAGGAGGGAAAGCACTGCCTGTTAACTGGAGCATACCTCACCTACACAGACTGCCAGCTTCTTTCTTTCTTTCTTTCTTTCTTTCTTTCTTTCTTTCTTTTATTCTTTCCCCCTTCACTGTAAAGTTCTTTGGGTGCCTTGAACAAGCGTGCATTGTGTTGTTGTTGTTGGTTCTCCTGCGTCTCTCTCTCTCTCTCTCTCTCTCTCTCTCTCTCTCTCTCTCTCTCTATCGCTATCTATCCCTCTCTCTCGTCTTCTCTTACAATCTTACTCTAGAGTTGGTTCCACTTGAAGAGCCTTTCCTTCACTCATTAGTGTCAGGTGTCAGGAACCCTTCACCGTGGATTGGAGCTCCTGAGAGAACTGTTAGAAGCTCTTCTGTGGAACCCTTTTGGAACCCATCATAATGGAGTTCCTGTGAAAACGTGTAGGGGTTCCTCTGTGGGAACTAAAAGAAAGCCCAGAATTTCAAACACAATGCTTGTTTGTCAACTACACTGCACTTACACTTAAACTGTAAGGTGGGGAAGCCATTTTCACATCAGAGGATGTGCAACCCACTGAAGAAGTATTTATTGTACACTAGAGACTGTCACAATTTGTTTATGCTGCCAGGAAGTATCCGTTGACTTCGCAGAAGCTCTTTGAGTTCGAGAGCAGGGACGGCTGTCTTCCTTACCCAGCTATCAGAAGCCTACTCCGAGGAGAGCAGTCAACTTGTTTATCTGGAGTGGTGCCTTACTTTCCCTGCCCTCTGGGGACCAGCAACAGCACGCAGCTCAGTGCATCAGGCAGCGCTGCAATTATTACAGCTCATAACAATTAGCATTTAATTAAGCAGCCAGCCATATGGAGGGACTGCCTGCACCCTGCAAATACACGGCTATGAATTAAGGTTAACAGTCAGTAATGAACGATGTCAGCGATACATCACTCTCACATGTTGCGGGGGTTGAAAGGTTTCGCGCCAGTACAATAGCAAGACACTCTGAGAAATGTTAGCCCTGAAGGGACTGCTCGGTAGGAATCTAAGCATTCAGTTTATGTACAGTTGGCTAATCTTTAAAAAATAAACTGTTTATGCAATGTGCAATGTGTTTAATATCATTAGTCAGGTTGAGAAATAGATATTAGTGGCGCTCTTAGTGAAATTAAGAATTGTCAGTTCACTTTCGATTTCCAAGGGGCATAATCAGTAGTTAAATGAAACTTAAATTGATATATTTAACTCTCATCAAATCATTTTGGAAGTAGCACTACTTTCTTGTAAACAAAGGTTTTAAAAGCTGTTGTTTACTCAGTTCCAAAGAAAATGCATGTCGGTGTCATTTCATACCAAAGCTATCAGCGCAGCCATTGGTTGTGTTCAACAGGCGCTGTCACCGCACTCCTCTGTCTGTTATAATATAAAGCCCGCCCCATACAGGATCAGGCCCGTCGCTAGAAGGCAAGCAAACCAAGCAATTGCTTGGGGCCCCGAGCTGGCCAGGGGCCCCAAGACAACGACTGGTTAAGAATAAAATGACAAACTGTGAGCGCCCCTTTGATAGTCAATGAAGTGCAACGATACTGTTACCGGCAATACCGGGATCCCCCTCAAGGGGGCCCCTCTCAGTAGTCGCTGACAGCAGCCAGCCAGCCAGGTTCGTGATTTCTGCTGCCGGGAAAATATAAAACCTCGCAGTCATAATGAAGCGAAGTTATGCTTCCGGAAGCCAGAAAAGAAGAAAGGAAGAGGATGACAAGAAAAACCAAGATAGTGGTAAGTGATAAATTACACTGGATAAAATAGCTCTACTTGTCTTGTACAAATGGTGTAATGTCGCAGCAGGAAGGCTGGCCTAGCAAAAAATGTTTATGTTAACTACCTGCCTGACGGCCCATGCTGCTTGTAACAAACTAGAACAGTTAGCGCAACTTTTTTTCGAACGGACGGAATATGGTTACATACTGTAATATGTTTATTAACGGGATAAGGAAGACGCAGATCTGTTCCAGAATCACTGTTTATCGTATTTAATGACATAACATTGCTATAGCTTTGTAATAGGTTTTGATGAAAGTGGCATAGCTTCTCTGCTATATTAACTATTCGACCGTGATAATCTATTTACCAAAATGGGGGTTAGGAAAACCACACGATAAATTCCGTGCATCAAAGCAGACTGGAACATTCATGTCTAGCAGTATTCATGCATGCCAGCTGTTTACTGTCTTTAAAGCTCCGTGTGTCTGTCTAATTCTCAAACAGCAGAATGCTTAAATGCTATGTTAAGCTACAAGTAGGCCTAGGTCAATGTATACCATTAGCTTGGGATGTTTTTACAGTAAGCATTGGTAGTTGTGAAAGTAGCTGCATCCCTTCTAAATATCAAAATATGGAAATGCTAACATATCTTTTCTTTCTCCCTCAAGGTGCTTTGCTTAAATTTCTCAGCCCTCAGGCTCTTCCTAAGGATACCTCCACTGATGAAGGTAGAGTGAATTTCTCTCACTGAGCTGAGCTGTTAATGACCATTTCCAATATGCTAACAGTGAAATGGTCAAACGTACTTCACAGGTAATTTCAGATTTTTTTCAATTATTTTCCCAGGTACACCATCAACTTCATCCTCCGTTCATGAGGAAGAAGCTGACATTGGATTTTATGGTACGGTGGTGTTTTTGCAAATGTTCAAAACTAATGCACAGTATATATATGCAACAGCAGTATTTGCACTGTAAACATTTTTTATTTATATAAAGTGTGGGTGAATTTAAACTGTATGGCTATGCTGTGGTTCCTGTAGGCTTTGCGTGGGGGGAGGGGGGGCCTCCACGTCCATTTTGCTTGGGGCCCCCAAATTCCTTGAAACGGCCCTGTACAGGATAAGCGCTTGTGATTGGTTCCTGGGTTTTCAGTGACTTTGGAAATCATTGTGAAGTGGAGGATGGCTAGACGGACCTGCCAAGCAAATTCAATGCGTTCACAGGTTTATCTGGGTTCGTCCAGGCAAGTAGTCAACCATTATTGACCTCTTGAGACGTAGCGGAGAGGTACCTCTGCAAGTAGTCAACCATTATTGACCTCTTGAGACGGTAGCGGAGAGGTACCTCTGTACCTATTTTGCTTTGTTCATTCCGTGTTTCCCTTACCTTTGTAGTCGAACGTCAAACAAAGACTGAGACGAGACTGAGTGGTTTGTTTTAGTGGAAAGTTTTTACACATATTTAAAGATAGACTCCCCTAAGCCTTTTATAATAAAATTATTTAAACGTAACTTTACACCTTCTTGGATCCTCATTTCGGACATTGGGATCTATCTGCCCTCACTCCCCCTCCACACTCATGTTCATTTGCAACTTGGCTTTCTTTATGAAGAATTGTCCCGCCCACCCAAGGATTGGTCCCCCCCCCCCCCCCCCCCCCCCCCCAAGCACTCAGGATTGGTCCCGCCCCCCTAAGCACTCAGGATTGGTCCCGCGCCACCAAGCACTCAGGATTGGTCCAGTACCATAATGAGGTCATGAAGGACTGTATTCTGAACTTGCCAATACTGAGACTGTGATTTGTCGACCTGTAGATACTGTAGAAAGCAGAAATACCCAGCAATGACTTTGACGGTTTATTTTGCTAACAATATGTCTTGTAAAACATCGTACGGACATGTTAACAAGGTAAAAAAAAAGAATTTCACTTGAGAGCATCTCTTTGAGTTAAAAAGTCTTGAAATGTCCTATTGATTGCTGTAACTGAAATGAGTTCCCTGAAAAACAAGCCTGTCTCCGGGACATTTCTGAGCTCAGTGATGAGCGGGTGAAATTCAAAGCTTGAAGTAGCATGCGTCCTTATGCTATTGTGTTTCATGTGCAACATGTAAACCATGGGGCTGACTCCTATGTTGCCGCCAATAGACTGATGCTGCAAGAGCAGCTAATATTGATTACAACAGCTTTAGAAACATGTTGAAAAAGGACATTAAAATGTGTAGTGCTCCAAAATTTGATTCCTTTCAGGTGCCAGGACACCTGGTTTCTTTTTCGCCCTGCAACAGCTTTGCTAAACAAATTACTCAAACAAAGTGCCTATTTAAATACTGTTTACCAGAGGTGGAAAAAGTACGAAAATATTGTACTCAAGTAAAAGTACCAATACCTTGATGAAATATTACTCAAGTACAAGTTAAAATACCAATCTGAAAATGTACTCAAGTAAAAGTAAAAAATAGTTCATTTAAAATGTACTTTAAGTAAAAGTTACTTAGTTACTTTTTTGGGGGGGGGGGGGGGGGGGGGGTACCAGAACAACCAGTTTCACCAAAGACTTTCTAATGAGGAGATACAGCACTCAAAAAATCCTCCATAGTAATGCATGGGGTTAGTTTGTAACGCCAATATGGCAGTTGTCTACACATCATATGTCTACACATATCACAACCCTTCGGCAAAACGTTGACATGTGAATACATTGAGCCAATCATGTGGTGTGTTGTAAAATACATTGAGCCAATCATGTGGTGTGCTGTGAAGACATCGTGCCAATCATCTGTTGTGATCTCGCTGCTGGAGCAAGATTGGTGTCGTGAAGCCTTACGCACACGCATTTCTGCTGAAATAGATGCACGATAAGTGCCCAAAAAGTATTGCAATATGGCCGCCGAGTGGAGGTACTTGCCTGAAAAGGACGTTGAGAAATGGAGATCTATGTGAAAAATCACCGGAGTTCTCCTTTAAGTTTGAGCAGTAGTTGATTTTCAAAGTTAGTTGCACTCATCCTTGGGTCGCTTTGCAGTGAACAGTAATCCAGCACAACTGAAAAGCCCCTCACAGGCAGCTGAGGCAGGCAGACCAATATTGAGTTGCAGAGTTTTTTTTATATTTGGAAACGAGCAGAAGGTTCAGCAGATTAAAGGGCGTTGTACTGGGGGGGAAATGGGAAGTATAGGGCCCCAATGGAGGAGAGGGCCCGTGAAAAGTGGAATACAGGGGGCACAACATTTTCACCAGGCATTAGTAATAACTCAGGTAATCCACACATAAAATATCCTAACAACTCCATAAGTAGAGTCATGTAATGAAGTGGAATAACACAGGGGAAAAGTATTAAACATGCTAAGAAAAAGCCCTAAGGCAAGGAAAGGGAAGGAATCTACTGTATATAGAGAGTAGTTATCCTTTCTATCTGTGCAAATTAATATAAGCTTGGTTAGTAGCCTACATATTGATGGGCTATAAAAAGGTTTTTCATTACCAAGGTGTCACACAAGAAACATTTCATGATGGATAAAAGCAAAAAGCTCTCCCAAGACCTTTGCATCCTTATTGTTGCAAAACATATCAATGAAACTGGTTACAGATGCATTTCAAAACATCTTCCAGTAAGCAGCATGGGAGCCATTATCTGCAAGTGGAAGAAACATCACTGCATCATCAACCGGCCATGCACAGGATCTCCTTGTAATATTTCTGACCAGGGAGTCAGAAGGATAGTCAATTCCAAGAGTCAAGGACCACTCGGAGAAAGCTCCAGAAAGACTTGAAGGCAGCCAATTCAATTAAATAGTTTTGGAAGTAACTAAAGATCAGGATTCACAAGAGGGACCCCTGGAATCTGTTTAGAACAATGGGCCAAAATACTGATACTGCGACCAATAAGTTTTGTCATACAGGAAATGTCTTGAAGATGTCTTTACAAACAAAGGCTTTTCCACAAAGTATTGAAGAAATTTCAGTAGGCATGTTCAATACTTTTTTCCTGTGTCATTCCACTTTAATACACAAAACTCTTATGTTTGGATTTTTTATATGTGTGTTAATATAATGTGTGGTGAAAATTTCGAATAGACTCACTGGAAGTTTAGGCTAATTACTGAAAAAAAAAAAAAAAAAAACGTTCAATACTTATTTCCACCATATATTTATTTTACCTGAATATTTTAACTTCCAAATTAAATGTCAAAATGAATGTCAGATGAAATTTAAAGGTTGACTGACTGGATTTTGTATACAAAACATAGTGAAAACTGTGTAAGGTCACTCTCACTCTCCCTTGCTAAAGAGCTAAATGGTTTAGTCCGCCTGCACATTCATAAGGTAGTCTATCTTTTGTTTACTTAGTTGAGCATCGCTAGTAGTGGACCGCTAATTGTTTTGCTGCTGGTGCAATGTCTTTCTCCAAGAAAGCCAAGTCAGGTTACTAAAAACAAAGGCCAAAACAGGAAAAAGAGAGACATCAAAATGAGGGGAAACAACTGCTAATAAACTTCTTTCCAAAGAAAGGTGAGCACAAACGTCAAAACACGAAATCCCATGGTGTTTGCTTAAATATCTCCGCAATCATTAGTGCTAAAACTAACTGAGACAACCGATTGGAATAGCGGAAAATACACTTTCATAGGTTAGGCTAATCTGATGCATTTCGTGATCCAGTCTCCATCACTTTCAGAAAGACTGCATGGCGCCAGCTTGATTCATGTGCTGTTGTAGGCTACATGCTGATCATTATCACTAGGCTAGTGGTTTAGGGCGCGATTTTTTTCTCTCCCTTTCCGTTTTCGTTAGTCTTTTTTTTTTACTCAAGTAACGGATGGGATTTTTGATGTAGCGAAGTACAATACTTCACTCAAAATGTAATCAAGTAAAATTTAAAATACCGATTTTATAAACTACTTAAAAAATACAAAATACACAGAAAAACTACTCAATACAGTAACGTGAGTAAATGTATTTCGTTACTTTCCACCTCTGCTGTTTACCCAACTAAGTACACGATCAACAGCATTGTGGTCTGATTTCAAGTGGTACTCTGCTTCAGCAACGTTGTCCTCAGACAATAACATCAGCTTAACAGCAGGAGCATGCCTCCATCCGTCAGCACACCATTATATACATATATCTCCATATACCATTATATACATATATCTCCATATACCATTATATACATATATCTCCATATACCATTATATACATATATCTCCATATACCATTATATATATATATCTCCATATACCATTATATACATATATCTCCATATACCATTATATATATATATCTCCATATACCATTATATACATATATCGCCATATACCATTATATACATATATGTATATATATAAGAAAAGAGGCAACAGAAAGAGGCGTCTGAGAAAAACCCACAAACCCATTCGGTTTGGACCGGGAGGCAGCGGCGGAGAGTTCACTTGTTTGAGTATGATAGATACTGCTGTCAGCATCTCCCACAGCATGATGAATGGCAGCCTCCGCAGCAGGGGGGCAGACTGGGAGAGGCCGCTCCTGCTTTTGATAGAGAGAGAGAGAGAGAGAGAGAGAGGAACATGAGAGATGGAGAGAGAGAGAGGGGGGGCATGTTTTTCGCCCAAGCGATACCATGCTGCCGTGTCTCACAGTGCTGCACGAGTGAGGGAGGGGGGTCAAAGGTCGTTTCCATGGGAGTGTGGTGACAGGTAGGTAGAGGGCTAGAGGTTAGCGGAGGCAATGAGTGCTTGGTTTGAGTTGAGACGATGAAAACAGGAGACTCCTGGTGATGAGTATGCTGAGCTGGGGAAACCTGTGCAGTAGACTGGATAATTCTTGGACCGGGTTGAAGATGTGGGTGTGGATGGTGTGATGGAGAGGGGTGGTGTCTGAGTTAAAGGTGGTGTGTGTGTGTGTGTGTGGTGTGTGTGTGTGTGTGTGTGTGTGTGTGTGTGTGTGTGTGTGTGGGCATGATTAAAACTGGCTAAAAAACATCTCACACACACACACACACACACAAACACAGCACTTGAATAATTCATGAGTGATCCTGTTCAGAGTTGGATCGTGCGATTGGGCCCCAGAACAGCTGCGATCTCCCTCTGTGTGCGCTTTTTTTTCTTCTGCTTCGTCTTTTTCTTTTTCCTTCTTCTTCTCCGTCTTTTCTGAATCCTCTCGAGGTACAGCATCTGTTGGGGAGGAGAGGGGGGTGACCCTCTGGGGGCTGGGCAGCATGGGATGGCGCTGTGTGTTTAACTTGTTCCTCCCCAGATGGTGAGGATCACGCTTTTTGGGGGGCAACACTTTGTTTTTGATTCTCGGTGCAGCTCTACACCTGCCACTCAAGGAGCTCTGAGTATGTGTGTGTGTGTGTGTGTGTGTGTGTGTGTGTGTGTGTGTGTGGACAATGGTACTGACGAATACTGACCATGGCTATCATTACGCAGGCGTATGAATGTTTGGGCAGTGGTGACCTTCAAGATGAACAGTTGAACACTAAAATATCTTGTACTACGATGTCTTCATTCATTAAGCATTTTGTGTGTGCTGCTGGAATCAAACAGAAGTGAGCATAAGCAGCTGTTGTCTGAATTAGACATCTGGATGGAGACTTAAACATTAAGCTTCTCGTGGTTTGCGAGCTGCCGTAAGAGTTTATAGTGCCATATTGGCACAGCTTTTGTTTTAATTGCATTTCAGAGACTGGAGAAAACACAAACATTAGAAATGCACACGACCATTTGCACATCTATACACATACCAAAGGACGTTCAGAGAGCGTTTCCCATACCTCTGCACCCCATTGTGCTTGCTACAGAGAGGGTTCAGACCAAGGGCTCTGTCAGGCTCCTTAACACAATGGCAAATGTTATTTGGCACTATGTACATGGCATTTGACTAAATATATTGCTCAGGTCTACACATGTTTCTGAACTTGTGTACATTTTACATACCCTTACAGTTTATATCCAGAGGTGTTTTCAGCACAGGGCAGATCTGCATTTATTGTCAGTGTTTGTGCTTCCTGGGTGTCTAGAGCCATGTTGACTGTGCTACTAGAGGCTCGTAGCTTTAGCAGTTTTGTGTTACTGTGCCCTACTGGTTAGACCACAGGAACAGGAAACAAGAATTGCCATGTCTTCAAGCCCCTTCAAACACCTCTGAAAGGTGTCAAACAAGCTTCATGTTCTGAACAAAAAGATTAAAAGATTCTGATCTGGACAAGCTATGAAACACACAAAGCATTTAAATGGATGACACAGTACATACATAAAGAGTATATCAAGAGTTACAGGCATCTAACTTGATTCTATTTGGTGGTGGGTGGGGGTGGGGGTGGGGGTGTGGGGGGGGGGGGGGGGGGTTCAAACTTCAAGTCAAGTCAAGTCGGCTTTTATTGTCAATTTCTTTACATGCACTGGTCATACAAAGAATTGAAATTTCGTTTCTTACTTTCCCATGCAGACATAGACATGCTTTAAATACAGACATAGACATACTATGGACATAGCCATAGACAATAAACATTAAATTAAAGTGCAAGACTGAAATATAGAACATGTATGTATCAAAATAGAAATATAGGACATATATTTAAAAAAAAAATAGAGGTAGTTGTGTTGTATATTTCTATAGTCTTAACAGTTACATGAAGTAACTGGGGGGGGGGGGTTTGGTAGACAGGATCCTAGTTTCCTAGGTTCCTGGTTGGCTGGTGGGTGGGGGGGGGCTGTCAGTGATGGGAGAGTGGGTAGAGTGTTCAGCATCCTGATTGCTTGGTGGATGAAGCTACTTGCCAGTCTGGTGGTGCGGGAGCGGAGGCTCCTGTATCGCTTTCCAGAGGGCAGGAGGCTGAACAGTTCGTGTGCAGGGTGGGTTGTATCCTTGACAATCATTAGTGCTTTGCGGGTGAGGCGGGTGGTGTAAATGTCCTGCAGGGAGGGGAGTGGTGCTCCAATGATCCTCTTAGCTGTGTTAACAGTGCGCTGGAGGGTCTTCCTGTTCTGATCTGTGCAGCTTCCGCCCCACACTGTGATGCTGCTGGAGACGATGCTCTCGATGGTCCCTCTGTAGAATGTAGTCATGACAGGAGGCGTGGCACTTGCCTTCTTCAATTTGCGCAAGAAGTAGAGGCGCTGCTGGGCTTTCTTCGCCAGTGATGCTGTGTTGGTGGTCCAGGAGAGGTCGTCGCTGATGTGCACCCCCAGAAATTTTGTGCTGCTCACTCTCTCCACAGCATCTCCGTCGATGGACAGTGGTGGCAGTTGTTTGTTGAAAAGAAGGAGGTGACATTCCGAACATTCCAAACATTCCGAAAAACACATTTTAACAACAAAAAAAAACACTGCACGTTCAGGAGAAGCAAGGAGTCGCTGCATCTACATGCGCCACTCAACCATTCAGCAAACTTTAGAATTTGCTGAATTTGCTTGAATTTTAGAATGTTTCTTATTGAAGTACTGTGGAAAAATCCTTCTAATCCTTCTAATTTGCTAAATTAAGTAAATTAAGCTAAAAGAACCTTAAGAAGAACCAATTCAGGTGCCAGCAAATTCAGATGCTTCAGGCCACCATTGGATACCCCTGCGCATAGAATGAGGGAACCATGTGAGGATGTTTAGAGTGAAAAGTTCCACACATGTGTGCACATGTGCTTACACAAACGTGTGAACGTGTGAATGTACAGTATGAACGTATGAACGCATGAATGTGTTAACGTACAGTGTGAACGTGTGAACGTACAGTATGAACATATGAACGTATGAATGTGTGAACGTACAGTATGAACGTGTGAACGTGTGAATGTGTGAACGTGTGCACATGCGCTCCACGGCGCGCTGCACTGGACTGCACTGGGTTGTGGGCCACTCTTCTAACGCAACGCGTCCTCTCTCTCTCCCTTCTAACGCAACGCGTCCTCTCTCTCTCCCTTCTAACGCAACGCGTCCTCTCTCTCAAAGACATGGCTACAGCCCAGCAGCCCAGCAGCCCGACCTCACCGCTTCCATCCCCCCAGCGGCTGGCCGTCAGTGGGGGATGTTTTTCAAAGCAGGCGAACGAGAGGGGTGGATGGTGGGGGGTGGGAGGACTAGGGAGGGAGGGGGGGGGCGGACAGATGCAGCAGCAGCTCTCATTCGTAGCTGGAGGAGGAAATGGCTGACTACCTTTTTGGCTTGGAGGCGCCATTAACCAATTTGGCTTCCAGATGTCCGTCAGTGAGCGGCAGCCAGCACTGCACAGCTCAGAGACGCCTGCCCTGCGACAGACCCCCTACATCTGGGCCACGGAGGCAGACAGGCAGCCTGTCTCACACACACACACACACAGAGAGAGAGAGAGAGAGAGAGAGAGAGAGAAACTAGGCCCAAACAGCAGAGATTCATTTTCCGTATGAAACAAACAAAAGTAACTTTTTTTCAAAATTATGTCATTGCCTTTACTGAAAACATGTTTAATCATGTAAATGTCAATATAATTTGAGATGTGATATGTTTTGGGGAGGCAGAAAACCGGACGAGAGCGGAGATCTGTAAGATCTGTTTTGAAAGTTTTGAAAACAATTAACAATACAATAACTAAAACAGCTTTGTTAATTCTAACACTCATAACGGTACTGGTTGAAATAGACAAGCTCATTAACAATATTTTAGAAACACATATTAACTATATCCCATAATTCTATTTGATCTACAGAAACATAAGCATTCATTTTCATATATTTAGTATTTAGTTATTTCCTCTCTAACTCTGCTCTGCATCTGGGTTATCTATATAAAAATGCATAAACATGTTTCTGTTTTACTGTATATATGCTGTTTTAGCATATACTCTCCACCTTATGCAGAACAATACATTTGTATGCTCATATAGATAGATGTATTTATGTTGATTTAATCTTTTTCCTGTGTGTGCTCTACAGAAACTGCTCTATAGACCCCTACTAACATTTAGACTTATAGATTTCGTAATATGTACAGTTTTGGTTCTATGGATGGACTCTTTTTCTCAGTGTGTTCTCACCAGAAACTTGTGCGTGTATGTAAACTCTGATTGATGAAGGCTGCGCGAGAGCCAATGGTAGGTGGTGCCGATGCTTTTCCTCGTGGAGATGGTGAGGGTGGAGGTGTTGGTGGTGGTGGTGATGCATTCTCCTCGTGGAGGTGGTGAGGGTGGAGGTGTTGGTGGTGGTGGTGATGCATTCTCCTCGTGGAGGTGGTGAGGGTGGAGGTGTTGGTGAGGGCGGTGGTGTTGGTGGCAGTGGTGGCGAGAGCCTGAATCCCCCGGAATGACTAACCTGCGCCAGCTGTTGGAGACAAGCTACCTGTGCCAAGCGGAGCGGCCGGCGCCTGCCCGGCGCCTGCCCACCGCATCATCTGTTCCAGCGGCTCCATCTGTGCCGTTTGTAGCAATTCTCCTCTCCCTGCATCTGCAGCTTCTGTGCGACGCCACCCTCCCATCCCGCCTCCCAGCTCCGCGGCATGCCAGCCTTGCCAGCCCGGCCGGGCGCGTGCCAAGCGGGCCAGATGTTGGCGCTGTAAGCCCCGGGCTAAATCAATGTTGCTCTCCACTCATTATTCGGTGCTGATGAATTGCAAGTGCCGGGTATCTTTTTTTGCTCTCCTCCTCCTCCTCCCTTTTCACGCCTTCTCTTTCCCTCTCTTCCTCTCTCTCTCTCTCACTCTGACTCGTTCACTCTCTCTCTCTCTTCCTCTGTCTCTCTCTCCTCCGTTGTTTGCTTTCTCCCTCTCTCCCTCCCTCACTTCTCTCTCTCCCTCCCTCACTTGTTCACTCTCTCCCTCTCTCTCTCTTCCTCTGTCACTCTCTCCTCTCTTGTTTGCTTTCTCCCTCTCTTTCTTCCTCACTTGTTAACTCTCTCCCTCTCTCTCTCTTCCTCTGTCACTCTCTCCTCTCTTGTTTGCTTTCTCCCTCTCTCCCTCCCTCACTCGTTCTCTCTCTCCTTCCCTCACTCATTCACTCTCCCTCTCTCTCTCTCTCCCTCTCTCCCTCCTTCTCTCTCTCTCTCTCCCTCACTCCCTCTCTCCCTCTCTCATTCTTGCCCTGGCAGTGTGTTAACGGGTGAAAGTAGATGTTTTGCATGAATGTGAGATGGTTTGGGTGTCTTTTCTGGTATGGTTCTCTAGACAGATGTGTCATTCACTGGGAGAGAGATTGTACACACACACACACACACACACACACACACACACTGGGAGAGAGATTGTATTTATTTGTCTTGATTAGTGCCGTCATGTGTCGTATCCTGTGCACACCGACTCCATCGAGAGAAAGTTTCTGCGCTCACAGTTCAGGAGAGAAGAGTAAATTTACTCAGAATATGAGACTTTTTACACAGGGCTCACACACACACACACACACACACACACACACTGTTCAGGAAAGGAGAAGAGTATATTTACTCACAATATGAGACTTCTTACACAGGGCTCACATCCCTCTCTTTCTCTCTCATTCTCTCTCACACACTCACACTGGTACAAACACAAACACACAAACACACACACACACACACACAAGCTCTCACGTACAAAGCCCTTCTGGATGACAGAAGAGCGCGGATGGAGCATATCCTCAGTGCATACGGGGCTTAGGTATGGGGTGGGGGTGGAGGTGGAGGTGGTGGTGGGGCGGGAGGGGAGTAGAGCGGGGGTGGGCAGGGGTATGTTTTGCCGCGCTGCCCCTCAGGGGGGCATCTGCCAGGGCTTTAGAAGCCTGGCGCCATGTGCGGAGCTGGGAGCATTCACCCAGATGGTGACAGAACAGAGCTGCGTACACATCTTCTGACCATTCCTCTCACTTTTACATAAACACACACACACACACCCACATGCTCGCACACACACATACACACACACAAATACATACACACACACACACCGACAAATACACACATACACACACACACACAAACAAATACACACACACAAATACACAAACACACACAAACACACACACACACACACACACACAAAAGCACACAAAAGCACACGTCTGTAGACAGCCTGGTAAATAACACCACTGCAACCAATACCAATACACTATCATCACAGTATTCAATCTGACAGTAAAAACAAAACAATTCTAAAATGTACTAAAAGTCCGTCATAAACAGACCTGGAATAATGTTGATATTGTGGTATATCAGTGTGTTGTTTTTATTACTGTAAACCTGTAAACCTTTTATTTCCACTTTCAATTGATTTTTTAGAAGAGAAATGAAGAGGTGCTGTCAGCAGTGGAGCACCAATCCCAGTGAGGTACCTCAAGAGGTACATAATAAACAGGAAATGGAAATGTACTTAAAATATGTCAAATATCAAATATAGAAATGGCTAAATGTGATGTTTTGTAGTGGAGGGCTTTCTGGGACACCTAGGTCAGGAGAGTTGGGGGCTTGGTGCCGTGAGAATTCCCACAAAGCTGCTGACCATACATGGACCATATGGGAGTTAGGAGCCCCTACACCTGTGTCAGAATACACACACACACACACACACACACACACACACATACACACACACACACACACACACACACACACACACACATACACACACACACACACACACACACACATACACACGCATACAAACACATACACACACACACACACACACACACACACACACACACACACGCATACAAACACATACACACACACACACACACACACACACACACACGCATACAAACAAAACGCCTGCATAAAGCACACACACACACACCTACAAGCACACACACATAGACACACACACGCATGCATAAAGCACACACACACGCATGCATGCAAGCACACACACACACGCATGCATATATGCATCTGAACATATAAGCACACACAATATGTACACGCATAGGCACTTCATGCGACATACCTGCAGATCAGTGTAGAATTATTTGAGCTGTTCTGATGGAGAGAAAATTCAATTCAATTCAATTCAATTCAATTTCCTTATGAAGAACCATTACAAAAGAAGTAGGACACCTTACTGTGATGGCTTATAAAACATCAATGGAGAAAAGGATTTTCCAAATGCTGCTTGTGCAACTTTGTCAATGACAAAACCATATCATTACTGTAACCTGTCAGACTAAATGGCAGATCCTGCTGTTACCTTCTATGTCATAACTGCGTAATGATATCAGCATAACCCATCAGTTAGTGTGAACTTTCACAACGCTTGATTCCATTAAAGTTTATTAGTCTGGCACAATACAATGACATTCAACAGTCTGACAGCTGTCCAAGCAGTTACACATAATAGGAACATAGCAGTGATATATCATCAATGACACATCTTTGTAAACTATATGTCTAAACTAACTAAACTATCTATCTGAATAATGACAGTAATTTGACACTTGCAGTGACATGCTCAAAAGTCTCTCCACCCGGCGGCCATATTGCAACAAATTATGGGCACTTATCGGGCATCTATTTCGGGCAGAATTGCGCATGCGCAAGGTTGCACAATGTATTGACAACATATCACATGATTGGCACGATGTATTCACATGTAAACTTTTGGCCGTGGAATATGTAGACGACTGCCATGTTTGCGTTACGAACTAACACAGTGGTCCCCAAACTACGGCCCACGGGCCAGATACGGCCCGCCACCTCATTTTAGGTGGCCCCCCAAAACATGTCCGTGGTATATAGGATCCGGCCCGCACGGGAGTACGACATCGTCAAACTATAACCTCCGTAATTTCCCCCATTCATTCTCTATGGCGGGTCTTAACAGTACACATGTAATACTCTTTTTGTCCACTGGTGGTTATTTTGGCGCTGTTTCGCGTTTGCCATCGAAAACAGAATGAAATGTATAGTAGGCCTACCTGCTAACAATGTAAGAGGCCTCTGCTGACTGCATCAGTGCTCAAAGTATTCTAAAAATGTATCAATTAATTGTTTATAACTAACTAACTTCTATTCAAGTCATAATTCTGGAACTTTCTGGAACTGGAAATGTGCATACAGAGTTCACAAAGTTCTCATCAGGTGAGTGAAAGTTAGAATGGTGGTCATTTCAGATGTTTCTGCCACCACTTCATAAAACTCATAGTTTGAGAACTTTAAAAATTATTTGTAGGATATTGCTTGTTCACAACTTGAGCTGTGTAGCCTATGCAAAGTTCAGAGTTCAAAATATACTTTTGGGACTCCCTGCTTATAGTTTTGAGTGCTATTATTATTATTTAATTTGAGCTACATTTTACACTGATATGGCATGATGGCAATATATAGATGGACACACAGACACACATACACACACACACACACACACACACACTTATGTTCATGTAAAGTGCTCCTGTATCTATGATCGTTCTCAATGATCATTTCTAATAGAATATGGTTTCCTACCTCTCTCATACCTATGGAGAAGACTCCAAAGCTCTGAAGAAAGTTCAGTTTTGATATGCGTGTGAGGTGCTGAAGAGGCAGTGTGTAGAGTCACCCACACTGTGCATTTGTGTGTGTGTGTGTGTGTGTGTGTGTGAAGAGGCAGTGTGTAGAGTCACCAACACGCGGCATTTGGGGCCAATGCTGTGCAGTCCCACCACAACTCTAAAGCAAATAGCCAATAGACAAGCCCCCAGAGCAGGGGTGGGCAAACTTTTTGGCTCAAGGGCCACATTGGGTTTTGAAAATTGGCCGGCGGGCCGCACAACAAACCCCCCCCCCCCCCCCACCACACACACACACACACATAAAAAATATATATATATGAAAAATATTTATTTTAAAATATTAATTGCTTAAAAATACTGCTAATTTTATGCTGTTTAACACATGTATAAACTGTGCACTGTCGCTTTAAGACAGTCGCTTTAATTCACGTTTATTTCTCAATGATCTTCTGCCTGCTCCGCTATGGCTAGTGCTGTACCTATATGGCTGGGCCCTCTCACAGTTTTTAAATGGTCAGTAGTGGGAACTACTGTTGCCTTCATGATTTCCTTTTAAAACTTTCTCATAAGAAGGAGATATCAATTATAAACAATGACAAGCCAGCTGGAACCAGCGGCTCTCTCTCCCTCTCGTGAGTGCAGAC
>NC_055972.1:7394315-7414315 GCF_018492685.1 Alosa sapidissima | reverse complement strand
AGGGATCAAATGCCCAAAAGGACTTCTCCTTTTTCAGTCTGCGACACTCGTCACCCTGACCACCACAGGCTAGCCACACGGCAGCTGCTGAGCCCATAGGCTTTTGTCCTCCGCACATTCTGTAGTCTACACGGGAATCACCTGTCCATAGGCTCAGATAATATAGCACAATAGCCTTAGTTTATAATATATAGAATACTATGCATATAGTATAGTATAGTATAGTATAGTATAGTATAGTATAGTATAGTATAACATTGTATAAATATAGTATAGTATAGTATACTATAGTACAGTATAGTATTATATAGTATAGTATAGTATAGTATGGAATAGCATAGTATAGTATAGAATTGTATAGTGTAGTGCAGTATAGTATTGCACAGTATGGTATAGTACAGCACATTATAGTACAGTTTATAGTATTATATTATATTATAGTATTATATAGACAGGGCGGCATGGATAAGAAGTTTTCTATCAGAGTAATAGCAAGGAATCAAGGCCAGTGAGTTTTATGATAATATAAGACTTGACCTTGGTACCGTGAGAGCCTTGCTCTGCACTGCAAATAATATTACCCATTCACATAAGATTGTTTACAGACCAATAATCTGAAGATTACCCACAGCATCAGAGACTGATAATCTGAGCCTGTCTCTTTTATTCCAGATGGCTGCAGTTCCCTTCTTCGCCACACAGATGGAGGATGGTGCACTTTTCCAAAGTGTAGTAAGAGGACTCTACATACTCATTACATGCAAACACACACAGTAAGTGTTTTTTTGTGGTCAAACAATGAAATACTACTGTATTTATAATAGTGTTATAATCCTGAAGGGATACAGCATTTCTCCATAAAATTGTCACACACTCCAACATAGTGTTACTGCTTGGTCACTGATATGTCTTATGTGTAATACACTTATGTGTATGTATCAACATTGTTAAAACATGTAGGAAATATGCATAGAGGATATAAGAGCAATTGGTAACTATTATTCTTCAGGGACAGTGTGTGTCATTGGGAACTATTATTCTTCAGAGGCAGTGTGTGTCATTGGCTTAATTCTTTTCACAACTGAAATCACTGACTGAAGTGTTGATGTAAAACTAAACATGTGGAAGTGTTGATGCATCACAGACCAACACACAGACGTGCACACACACACATCTGCGCACACACACAGACACACACACACACGTGCACACACACACACACATCGGCGCACACACACACACAGACACACTCACCCGTGCACATACGCAGACACACACACACGTGCACACACATACAGACACACACATATACACACACACATCCGCAGACACACACACACACACACACAGACACACACACATCTGCACACACACACAGACACACTAAACCTTTACCTGTTGATTTATTTGTGTGTATGTAGGGAATATCTACAAACACACACACACACACACACGTATACAGTACACACACACATCTGTGCACACGTGCAGTCGCAGACACACACACATACACACTGAACCTTTACCTGTTGATGTATCTAGTATATGCAGTGCCAGGTCAGTTCCAAAGTGAGATTCTATATCAAAAGTGAGGCAAAGCCTAGCTTCTCTTACGGGAAAATGTGGGTATATATTACACACACACACACAGACACACACATAGACAGTGTATTATCCAAAGTGGGATGAAGCCTTTCTGCAATGTCCCCCTGACCTGATACACAGACTCACACACAAAGCATATTCTTAATAAATACATAGATAGAGGACAAAACACCTAAAATTAGCAAAACATAAACTATACATCGCACAGTGTGGTCAGATGCCATGGGCTCTCTGCTGTGGCCAGATGGTGCAAAAAGGCTACAGAACAGCTGTCATGGCGACAGTGGGAAGTGAACCTGTTCCCCCCAGCGGTTTTAGGAACGTTCTGGAAAAAGTGTGTTTTTTCTTTTTCAATCTGCCCAGAGTCAGCTACTTCGCTTTCTCCCCTTGAACAGGGGACACTTTCTCACCTGGAGCTGTTACAGAGGACAGAAACACAAAACAGTACGGATATGCAAACGGACTAATGGTTTTCTATGGCTTTACATGATATAGCCTACTGTTGCCGCAGATTTTTTTTTCAGCTTCAGAATTCAGATAGCATCGCTCTGCTGTCCTTCATATCCCCTCTCCCTCATCCTCTCAAAAACAAAATGTTGTAGATGTTGGTATTTTAAAGGGACACCAGGCAACGTTTTCGTGTGAATTAATCATCTTCGTAAGTCGGTATATATGGTTAAATGACTCTGTGAAAAATGTGTCCACCATCTTGTTTTTTTAGAAAGATAAAAACAGGATATTCTTTGGTAGAAAACATATTTCTTTAATTTATCCAAATGTTTAACACACAATAACTTGCACATCAGTCTGACTCTCCCACATCAACACACTGGCCCTTTTTAAAAGACCACCTGTGGGTGTGGCCCAATTAACTTAATTAACAATTATTACTTTCACCTGCAGACAGTTAGTCAGCCAACACACAGACAGGAACATGTGCAAAAGTGCATTCAATTAAAAACTGTGTTCTAAAACAGGGAAGATGTAGTCAGCATCTTCACAGACTCATTACGGGGCGAATGAAGGCTCTCGCCCGCCCCTACTGCCTGTAGGAAGAATATCCCGCTTGCAAGTTCGGTGTATCCTACCCGCCGACCTTCCGTCTCACAAAGTCTCGGACATCACGAGAAGCAGGATCAGTTTCCATCCTGCATCCCCAGCACAGAGGCAGGCTAGCGAAACGCTAGCAATTGTTGCAAACGTGTGTATAATGGCAGAGCCGGCGAAGCCAGAGAGGGCTTGCACACGTATCGACACGTACAGACGGTAGGGGGAGCTTTGTAGAGAAAAAGCATCAGGCTTGCCTGGTATCCCTTTAATGCGTTTTTTCCCCCCAACTTTTAGACCAAATTGTCAGACCAAATTAAATAGGCTGATCTCCTCCTCTCTCCATATGCGTCCTCGGCTCATTTTAGTCTATTTATAATCCGTTATTTGGTAGCTAGCTGCCTCAACTTCCTGTAATTGGTCCAAAAGTCCGAACCATCCAAAAAGTGTTAAAATACCGCAAACAAACCGAACCATGGTTCAGTTTGATCCGGACCGAGACCACCTCTTTTGTTCGGTCCAAAGTTGTTTCTTTTGATTCGGATCATGATGCGTGGCACCTTTCTCATCTGCAATTTTGGTTTGGACAATCGAACCAAACTAAAGTCAGAAAGTCTGGAGTCGGACCGTATGAGGTAGGTGTGAAAGCCCCCTAAAGCAGTTGAAGCCCAACAACCAAACAAAAAGCATAACAGGAAAAACAGAAAAACAAGTGGGACTAGTCAGTTCACCTCTGTACCGTTTGTTTACACTGTAGACAATTTCACAACTCATTCATAAACACAATGTCAATGTCATACAAACACAGATGTGTACCGCCATCTACATAAAACATCTATAAATACACATAAAGGAAGAAAATTGTAACCATTGTAGTCTGCTTTGGTGCGCCTAAAGCTCTCTCTCTTTCTCTCTCTCTCTCTCTCTCTCACACACACACACACACACACACACTTTTTATCCCTCTCCAAACATAAAAAAGCCATCAAAACTCAAGGAAGGTTAAGGTATTAAAGGACATTTACGCAAAACATCATAATTATATTTACGAGTGCCATTGTAATTGTAAAAGCAAACAGGTACAAATGGATTCTATTTCCAGACAATCCTCTCCACTCTGCAATTTCTGCAGGGACCGTATGATTAAACATGATTGGCTTATAGTCCAGCAAGGCACTGTCAGAGAGTTCCAGCCCATCTACTGTTACACTTTAATGAACACTATTTGTTTATAGTTATGCTACGGCCATACGCATGAGTTATCCTGTTACCCAAATGTTTCCTTTTCAATGGACAAATGATGCATCATGGGAATGAAAGACAATGTAAGAGTTTTGTTTCTACAAACATAGCTTTGACATGTGTTCAGTGGCCCTTCATTAAATAAAACACTCCCTTCACAGGCATTTGGTGCAGTTTGTCCATACTGCCAAACTGCACATCTGTGGGCTATAAAGATTACTACTGTAGCCTACAGCAAATAATTCCATCGCCAGTATGTTTGCTGACTGTAAAGGTTATATCATTTGTGTCTTTGGATATTATTATAACATCCTGTATAGTGACTCATTTGGAAGGACATGTTGATTTTCGTCAAGGCCAATCACTCTGTCTTTGTCAAGGACAGTGGGAAGCAATTTGTGGATCCTCCATGTGTTCTGGGTCATTGCTAAAATGTACTGTTTTTTTCTTGACCCATGCTATACCATTCCACCACCACGTTCCATGGAAATTGGGCCGGTATAATCCAAACAAACTGCTGACAAACAGTTTGTTACTACAGTAACTAAACTAGATAAATAAATTTAGTTAAAATCAATTCAGCGCAAAAAAGAAAAAACTTCTAGCCATGTCCCTTCGCGGGCTCTATAGAAACATGCCCCATAATCAAATTCAAATGGCATATTACCAGACTCAAATTCACAAAGTGAAAAACACAAAGTGTGGCTAAGCCAGGATAATAGCCTACCTAAGAGCCCCTGGCAAACAAATTAGTTGATAGATCTGTCAAAAGGGATTATGGTTCATCTAATGATAGGCTATTCATGTTGTTCAATCGATCTGAGTGAATGAAAAAAATAAAATGAAATTATATTTCTTAAATGTTTAAGCGTCTTCGACAGGGAGGTCACAGGTCATGAGTAGTTCTGCTGATTTCACAGGTACGGGCTTTGACATCTCCGCTCATCTCTCACGGGACTCTCGCGATAGTTCCCTTGCCAAAGCGACGACGGAGGAGAGTGAGCACGGTAACCCGAAGAGGCAGACGGACGCAAGGACCATCCGAGCTTGGCGTGCGTGCGGTAGACAGCAGAGTGAGAGAGAGAGGGGGGACGCCGTAGCCTACGAGAAGTGACGTGACGTCACTGGCTTTCCTGAAAGTCAACAACAAGCCAAGCGGCAGAGGCTCAACGGCGGTTCTGGGGAAACAGAGGAGCAGCAGCCGCCTTGTTGACCCACAGCCGATTGTCCATTAGGTCCTCTCGACCGCAGGGACAGCTGTAACTGAACATCGAAAAGGTACTCAGCTTTTCGTATTTTACTCCTTATTATAAGATATAATACTGCGCGACTGGGTTCCTCTGGTAGACAGCCTTTCCCCCTCTCTCTGTCGTTGATAAGAAAGACGCTCACTGGCTCGCGGAGGATTCCAAGCGCGGGGGAATCCACCAGTGTCTCCCCATCACTGTTACTCAGCCAGGTATTAAGCACTTCCTCAGATAGGCTACATGCTCTGTTACTGCTACAGCAATACGCTGCCAGGCAATACGGCGGTTAAAAACGGTGGTTCGTTGTACACGGCAGACATAATTTCCTTGCTGGGAATGTGATGGAGATATGGGGAGGGAAGGGGTAGCCGTGGCTTGAGTTACTGCTGCAGCGGCAGCACTTTCAGCGAAGGGAGCGAGGAGGAGGAGGAGGAGGAGCTGGGTTTGGCCTAGCGCGCGTGTTTATCCACACGCTCTGTTTACACTCGCGCGCGCGTTCCACATGATTGAAAACAGAGCAGTGCAAGGAAAATACGGGGGAAAAAAACATCCCAAACGAAAACGTTAATTTAACGGGCACCCTACTGTGAAAGGCCAGCGTTGTTGGTCGTCTTGCAAGTTCATGGTGACGTGCGGGTTTGTCATGACAGCTCGTGAACCTGATAGCCTCGGTGATGATGCAGAGAGCTGCCATCAAAAACAACGTGCAGCAAGTGCAGTTGTTTGTGGGTTTTGCAGAATACCACTTTTGCCTTACCATTGCTTCTATATAGTAGCCTATTACTAACACGGGTAATTTACTTTTTCGTCGATACATCTTGAGCTGCATTCGTAAGAATAAATGATACCTTGGAGATCAAGCCAGTTTGTCAAAGGTGCCTGCGTAGCACGCAAGATTCCCAAACTGCGCCACAAAATACTCCTGGGCACGTCATATACTCAAATTAAGCGGAAAGCATCTTCAACACACGGATGCCACACATGCTGTGTCATGGCATGTCGTCTGTCATCTGTATTCCTAGCAGGGAGGCTAACACGTAGCTTCATGCTTATACAGAATGTGTTTTATACGCGAAGGGCATGCTAACTCATCTATGCGCCTCGTAGCAGGACCAGTGGACAAAGTGAACGGTTTCAGTGGACAATTCAGCTGACATTCATAACACAATGATAAGTCAACAAGTCATTAACTTATAGTTTTACATCAGCCCTTAAATAGTTTTGACAATGTGCATTATGAAGAAGGCTCAGAAACCTGCCCAAATCATGTGTAGCCTAATGATCACAGTAAGAGCTAGAGGATTTTTCAGTGTGTATGGGGGAAAAGGACACTCAGATATGTAATCAATGACGATGTGTGGAAGCATTGCTGTAAATGTTGGATTTCTACCTGACTGGCTCTCCAGCTTTCATAGTACAAGTAATACATGTTTGTAGATTGAGTATGAAGTGCAGAAGCAACTCTGCTTTGCTCCTGACTCCTGTCTTATATGATTTGCTCCTGTGTAATAGACTGATTTAGGGCATGAACAAAAGGCCACGGTAGATATCGGTTGCCCAGTGTAGATGCAAAGCCAATCACCCAGTAACCCCTTTGCTCTTAGCACCAATCCAGTGTCCTTAGGAGTCTGAGACCTGCTGTGCCCCTGCATAGTGTTTCTGCACCGGCAGGGTTGGAATCAAATTCCCTCACCCCCTCCAAGGGAATATGGTTTTTGAGGGGCAGGTGGCGGGTGTTTTCCTTGCCCAGACCAACCTATCATGAAAGCACTTGACTTTAGAGTAGACCCGCTGCTGATAGGCTATGGACTTGAGCCAGAACATGGCTCGATCTGTGTCCTGACTCCACTGCTACTTGGCTGCTGTCTACAGCAGGCATCCACGGATCAGCACATTGCTTTATTTCTCCTCAACTAGAGGTCATTTCAGGACAACAACGTCATGCCCAAACAATAGTAGTGCCTTAAAACCTTTTAAAGCATTGACTGCTTTGGGCAGAAGGCTAAGTAGTCTATAGAACTAATGCCTACCGTGAGGAGATGCTCCTAATTACTCTGTGAGTGATGCTTATGTTATAATGGCATAATGCCACACTGCAGAATGAGCTTGGTGCACGGTGTACAATGGTGCATATTAGGAAGGGGCATACCAATATATTACTTCCATTCATTTTGACCTCAAACCAATTATCCACACAATCTCACATGTTTAACAACAACACATGTTAAACAACACTACAAGTCAGGCATACACACATGGTCCTGTTCAATGGCTTAAAGGTGAAACTGGCTCAGACTGAAGTACATTGGTTGTGTTGTGTGATCTTTCATGCACCCTTTTAAACAGTTGCATTGTCTCATGCAGAAGTCATTCAGCAGTTGGGGACACTGGTGCAACAATGGGCTATCCCTACTGTTTGACCTTTTGGGCTTTGTGTTTTTTTGCAGAAGTGTTAAAAACAACTCCCACCAATGAGCTAACAGCGTAACTGCAACACTTCTCTAATGAACTTGCACTTCTGTTATTTGTGGATCCTGTCTGCCGTTTCCTTAAAACAAACGGAAAGAAAACAAACCAAACTAAAGCGTCTGGAAGCGGTTCTGCCTGCCAGACGTACACATCCGCCAGCGGCCATTCAAAACCTTTCACATCCTCTATTCTGGTTTCAGACTAAACCACCGGCCCTGTTTCGAGAGGTTTCTCTTTCATTGACACTTCCTATTCATGAGTTTAGCGCTCGTCTTGTGAATGCAGAAGTCTTCGCTGGCCTTTTCCTTTCGTTCCCCTGGCGAGATGTGGCCCCTTGAGACTCGGCCGCTGTTGTCACATGCTGTCATCCCCATAACAAAGGGACACTGTGACCAGTGCGTTTCCAGTCTTCCTGGACTGTAAGTAAGAGACCTAGCTGTTCTTTTACAGTCATGTTCAGCAGCCTCTCTGCTGCAGGCCAGTGCCTCTCTCTGATTGGGTGCAGCTGGAGCTGTGTCTTCTGTTCATGTTGCCTGGGCTTCTCTTTCTTTTTCTCTCTTTATCTCTTTCTCTGTCTCTCTCTCTGCCTGTCTTTCTCGCCATCTTTCTCTCTCCCTCTGTCTTTCTTTCTTTCTCTCTCTTTCTCTGTCTCTCTCTCTCTCTCTCTCTCTCTCTCTCTCTGTTTTTCTCTCTCTCTTTCTCTCTTTCTCTCTTCCTTCCTCAGTGTTTTGGAGTACTCTAGAGTGAAGCCTCTCATCTTAACATGGGGATTTGGTGTAATTTCACGAGTGGTTTTATGAACCCAGCTCACATTACAGATGAGATGAGAGGAGAGTCTTCCATTTGTTAGGCTTCTTAAGGCTGGGGGAGATTGAGCGAAGAGGACCCAATAGCCTGTCCACCCAGGGGAGAGACACTTGTGGTCTTACCTGAGGCTGGACAAGATCTCACCAGGTCACTTCCTAGTGACCCTTAAAGGAGACCCTTAAAAGAGCAGAGTACAGTGGGCACTTGACCTTTCGCTGACCTCCTCCTGAGATAACATGCATGACCTTTGACCTTGAAAGACGACTTTAGACAAAAATGTTTTCACACTGAAATGAGTGGATTAATGCAGATGTAGTGAGTATTGTGTCCCTGTCCCTAATGGTTTATATACAGTATACAGTTTACTCTCAGTTATGCAGTTCATCTTTAACCTTTGAGTTCCATATTGAGGTGACGCTGTTCATTTCAGTACTATTAGAAACCTGAACTGTGAGGTCGTAGCTGACTTGATTATACTTTACTTACTTACTTTACTTTACTTTACTTTATTTGGCAGTCGCATTTATCCAAGGCGACATACAAACTGGTTTTGACATCAATAAATGTAGATGGACATTAATGTCACCATAACACACGTCATAATCATCATTAAGATTAATTTAGGAAAAGTTAAATAACCCATAGAAGACATATGATAATTTGCCAAAAGCTTAGTTAAGTACAGCAAGTACAGATTATGCAGCAAGTACAGATAGTATTATGGAACCCAATTATGGAACCCAAATGCAGTGTAATGCGCATTAAGATCTTCCACTCATTTCCACTATTGGACACCGTAATGCTGACAGCCCAGAAAGCACCTTGGTTCGGATCAGAACAAGTTTGGGACAGGACTAAGGGCCAGTTTAGTGGGCTGCCTTTGGAGAATATAGTTTATTGTGATGGGACACGTCTTCCTGGTAGTGGTCGAGAGAAGCTTCTCTTGTAGTGTTTTTGTGAGAACGTTAGGCTCTCAGGGGAGCACGGAGGCCATACAGATTGCCTGGCTGTCTGTGGGTAAAGTTAGAGGCTTGCTCTTTCAGTTTCCACTGACATTTAGTAGCCTGCTAGCGCTGGGAAACTGGCCTGGGGCGTCTCTCCTGTTGCAGTCTCTCAGGGCCGCCAATGACTGCTACAAAATTCACATGAGTTTTTGCTGTTTTTGAGTGTTGTTGAGTGTTGATGCTAATTGTGGTTTCACTTCTAAAAGTTTTTCGTAATACTGCTGTGAATTCAGTTGTGGTCGTGGCTTTGTTTTCTTCTTTCCACTGCATCAGTAGACGTTGGCAGGCAGGCAGGCAGCGTTATTTTTTCCAGCGTCTGATTGTCACTTGCCATCAGCGCAGTGCGTTGCGTCTCGCTTGAGAAAGTGGCCCACATGTTTCCCACATGTGCTCCTTGTCCACTGTTGACCCCGAGGTTACAGAGCATGAACCGCTAGTGGACAGTGGGACCCGGTCGCATGTGCAACGGCATTGTCGTGTCTAGATAGTATACACTACTACGCAGTATATCCGTACCCCTCTTTAAAGACACTGCCAGAGTGCCACGCATGCTGATAGTGCTCATTGGAGCTCGCCTGGCCCTGGCGTCGAGCTGTGAGAAGTGTTAGCTAGCCTAACACACCACCACAAACGTGAATGTGGTGTGTACCTGTGATAGAAGGGTGGCATATCAGGGCCACATCAGGAACATATCAGGGCCACATCAGAGCCAAATCTGCCTCAGGGTTGGTTTCTAAGTACAGTAGGTAAACAGCAAGGCTGTTTGCAGATTCTGTGTGTGTGTGTGTGTGTGTGTGTGTGTGTGTGTGTGTGTGTCTGTGTGTCTGTGTGTCTGTGTGTCTGTGTGTCTCATGTGGAGAATGTAGTGCCATTTGATATGCCCTGCACATCCATGGGGAACTGAAAAGAGGGAAAGAAGCTGGTGGGTATCAGCTTTGGCCTCAGGGCTAAATCAGTGTAGCCTATGCTGGCAGTGAGTGGCTAATCTGTTTGTGTGTGTTTGTGTGTGTTTGTGTGTGTGTGCGTGTGTGCGTTTGTGTGTGTGTGTGTGTGTGTGCGTGTCTGTGTGTATGTCTGTGTGTGTTTGTGTGTGTGTTTGTTTGTGTGTGTGTTTTTTGTTTTTGTGTGTGTGTGTGTGTGTGTGTGTGCGTTTCTGAATGCGTGCAGGTGCATGTGTGGCTATCAGCGTGAATATTGTGTATTTGTTCACTTAGTGGATGTGAGTGTGTATGTATTTCTCTTTCTGTGTGTGTGTGTGTGTGTGTGTGTGTGTGTGTGTGTTTTGTGTGTGACTCTCACATTGGGACATGGCGGCACGCTGTCCTCTGCTTGTGTCGAGACTGATTAATAGAGTAAGGCTGCCGCCACTGTCTGGGCCCACAGCCCCTGCTCCCCCCCCCCCCCCCCCCCCTCTCTCTCTCTCCCCCTCTCTCTCTCTCACACACACACAAACTGTCTCTCTGTCTCTCTCTTGCTCCATCTCTATCTCTGTCTCTCTGTTCCTCCTCTCCCTCTGTTGTCTACTGCTAAAATGAAATGATGATCTGGAGGATGCCCCCCCCCCATTAGTCCACCAGGAAGCGGCGACTCTGTGCAGCCACACCACAGTGTGCTGCTGCAGCTGGTTACTGCGACAACGCGCATTGCAACAGGCTAGGACTGATGCTTTGTCATGGAAACGGAACAGCCAGCTGCCACTCCATTGGTAGAGGCATAGAGAGTGTGTTAGAGAGAGAGTGTGTTAGAGAGAGAGAGAGTTTGTTAGAGAGAGAGTTTGTTAGAGAGAGAGAGTGTTAGAGAGAGAGAGTGTTAGAGAGAGAGTGTTGTGCTAAAGAGAGAGAGAGTTGTGCTAAAGAGAGAGAGTGTATTAAAGAGTTAGACACACTCAGACACTGAGGGGGTGGAAGACAGAGAAAGTGCACAGAAGTTAGGTACAAGGAGAGACACACATTCTCAGTAGTAGCTCATGGATCATAGTAATATGTCTTGCGTAGGTGCTGTGCAGTATATTAACTTGGCATGGCTTTTTTTTTTGCACAAGTGTACAATGTATTCTTGCTGTAAATATGGAAATGCTGCAACTGCAACCCTATTTTCTGGAGAGGATCAGATCAGGGACACGGGAACAGAAACAGAACAAGATAACATCTATTGCAAGAGATAGGGCCTTAATCTGGTACCGCAACCAGGCCAGAAACGGGCTGGATCAGGGTCTAGTCAGAACTGGGCCAGATTAGAACCAGAACAGGGCCAGGTTAGAACCAGAACAGAGCCAGGTTAGAACCAGAACAGGGCCAGGTTAGAACCAGAACAGGGCCAGGTTAGAACCAAAACAGGGCCAGATTAGAACCTGACTGTTTAGACTGCCTGGGGCAAGTGAGGACGATTTGTGTGTGTGTGGGACATGGCACGACACCTTCCTCCTCTACCTCTGTCTACACACACACACACACACACACACACACACACACACACACTGCCTCTGCATTAGGCTTAGTCACTGCAGTCTCTACGGTGTCTGCAGTGTGTGCGTGTGTGTGTGTGTGTGTGTGTGTGTGTGTGTGTGTGTGTGTGTGTGTGGGCAGCCTCTGTTTCACTCTTCTATTAGTCATTTCTAGAGTTGTGGGAGAGTGTGTTTGTTTATTTGTATGTGTCTGTGTGTTGTGCAGTACACTGACCTCATTGGGTTTCTGTGGGTTTCTGAGGCTAAGATTTTGGTGAACATTATAAAATATAAACAATAATATATTAATCGTATGCCATCTAGTTTATGGAAAGTGATTTTGTTTGCTGGGCCTCGTAAAAGTCTGATCTACACTAGGGGAACGCTGCCTATTTTAACCTTGTTGAACTGCATACTGTATTAGAGAATATATGACTACGGCTTCAGCGGGATCGATCATATGTATCATACATGAGCTGATGTATAGAAGCAGGTCAGGCTGATTGTTTTGAGTGGAACTAACTGTAGCAGAATTGGTTTGTGATTGATTTTCTTATTGTCCTGTCCGTCAGTTCGATGTTTGTGTGCGATACGGTAAGGTGTAAAGTTTTGGTCAGTAGGAACTTTGAAATAGGCTGTTTATTAAGCTACAGTATAGGCCTATTCTTGGGAAACAGAATGGATTCCCATTTCCCATTCCAAATACTTGAGGCATTGTGTTGTGTGGTGTTGAGACTGAAGGATTAATGAGCAGCTGTAAGGCATAGCCAGCCTGCGTGGTTATGAATAAAGCTGTTGGCTTGGCTTGACCGTAGAGGGTCGACGTGGTGCATTCCTACTTTATGGCCTTTAATTGGGTGCTGAAAGCCCAGCTGAACCCGTGTCAGTTTTATGGCCCGTCGAATCCGTTTGTAGCGGATCACTCCGCTGAACTTGTGTCAGTTTTATGGCCCGTCGAATCCGTTTGTAGCGGATCACTCCGCTGAACTTGTGTCAGTTTTATGGCCCGTCGAATCCGTTTGTAGCGGATCACTCCGCTGAACTTGTGTCAGTTTTATGGACCGACAGATCTGTTGGCAGCTAGGGCTCAGTGTATTGGCAAGAATCTGGCGGTCTGATACATATCACGATATAAGGGTCACGATTCAATATATTGCAATATATTTTGATACTGTGCGTCAGGCGATATATTTAGATTGTTAAGTCTAATTCTAAAACTGTGATCATAAAGAAGAAGTCATGTGAAAGCCGAAATAAACTTCAGCTTGGTATACTGTGGGAATGTGTTCAGATTCAGCCATTGCTAGTAACGAAAATAAGTGGTTAAGCAGTGTTAAGCAGTTATAGCCTATGGCTATGGCTAAACACAACACCTAGTTTACATGCAAAAGATTTGTGGTGAACCACTATCTACCACGATTCCTTTGCATGTAAACTGTTAATAAAATAAGCGATATTTTGTTTTTGAAAATCGATGCGGTATTGACCCCTTCTGTGATTGGTTCCTTCGTTGAGGTGAAAACGAAGTCCATGGAATCCAGGCTGCCTAGCAGCGTGAATAAAATCGCGTGCGTAAGGCAGCATGGGAAAACCCAGGCTATACTTTTTCATGTGTATACACGCTGGGCTTGTCAACCACAGCCGTATATGGCGAGCCAATGAATCTCTGGCCACTTGTTGTGTGTGAGGTCTCTATGCTACTGAGACCTTGAATTTCCCCTTGGCGATCAATAAACTATCTATCTATCTATCTATCTATCACTTACTAACGTTGTCTACCCATTCTGTTATCAGCTGAGCATCAGACCGACAGTTGCCATTAACTAAGACTAATTCATTAAGCTGTGGTCACGTTCCTGGGGTGACAATGACAGTGCAAACCTTAACAGCTCATCATGCCAGTCTATTAGCTGCGCCATTTTTCTGACCCCATGCTGCGCCCGCACCCAACCTATGCTCTGGATGTTTTCAAATATTCACACACTTCTGTTGGTAGTGGATCACTCAGCTGAACCCGTGTCAGTTTTATGGTGGATCTGGCGGATCTGTTGGTAGTGGATCACTCAGCTGAGCCTCAGGCTTGATCCTCCTCAATGCTTGATCACTCGTTAGCCTGCTGAAAGCTCATCATCATCATCATCATTATCATCACTGGGTTATATAGTAACGATAGGAAGGACTTATTGATTTTATAGATATGATTTACAGTAGCACATGTGAATCATTATGTGCATTGTCCCTGACAGAATTAGTAAAGGTAAAGTAGAACACCACCTGTGCATTGTTGCATGGATCCAGCTCTGAAATGATCTCTTATCAGGAATACGTATGCAAATTGGTTCCAGTGTGTATGGTACGAAAAACGTCTGACAGAGGTTCGGATCTATGGCACACACACACACACACACACACACACACACACACACACACACACACACACACACACACACACACACACACACACACATAGTTTTGCTTTGTTGTATTTTCAGTATGTACATTCACAGAGGTATTTGGTACTTGAATATTCTTTCTTTTTTTGGTTCACCTTTACCTGTATGCAGCACCTGTCCCTATAGTAGGCTGGATGTGTCCACCTTGCTCCAGGTGTCCGTCCTAAAGTGACCTCCAGCCTGTGTGGTGCATGTTTGGGGCAGTACGAGTCATCACCTGTACTAATGGCTGAGATGATGGTGATGGTGATGATACACACGCAGTGCCGACTGTAGCAAACATAAAGAAACACATCACACAGCCTCCGATGACGCACAGCGGGTGCGCTAGAAGCCCAGACCTTCTGCCATAGGCTCTCTGAGCCCGAGAGAACACTGTGTGGAGAAGAGAGGGGTTATTCATGGGAAGGTCTCTGTGGTTGAGACTGTATCTCTCTCTCTCTCTCTCTTTGACTGGAGACACGGTGTTAGTGCTTTTCCCTGAGCGCTGTTTGTTCTTTGGCATTCACACACGTCAAGCTTGGCCTTGGTTCTCATCTCTCTTTCTCTCTCTCTCTTTCTCTTTTTTCTTTTTTTTTCTCTCTTTCTCTCTCTCGCTCTCTCTCTCTCTCGCTTTCACTGAGGCCCTGCTGCTGAATAGAGTTCAGCGTGCTTCTGATCATTTCTCTTGACTTCGTGCGTCTTCAATGTGTCGTTTTAGAAGCCCCCCATAATAGCCCAAGCGGTGAGTCACGCGCTAAACACTCGAGAACTCGCCCTTTTGTGCGCCGCGGCGGCAGCAGCAGGGGAGCTTGGGAGTTTTGACTCCAATGCAATCCAGACTGACTGTGCCTCACTGGGCGATGCTGACCAACGGGAGCGTCTCATTCACAGCGTCTAATTATACAATCCAAAGCTGCCCCATAATATTTGCATTAACCCCCATTAGCGGAGCATCCTGCTCCCGTTAACAGATTAGGGACCTCTCTTACGTTTCTGCGGGCTGCGCAGAGCCTAGCGTATATACCTTAGCAGCACGGGGCCATGGTAACTAGAGATTAAGGTTATTCCTAAATAGCGCGGGGACAGGGAAGAGCTTAAAAGCCTCACCTTGCATTCTGAACTGTCAGGACGTCCTGTCCTGGCCTCTCCTGTCTTGCATTTGCAAGGTCATCTTGGATTGAATTGAGCTTGTGTGCTTGTGGGTGTCTGGTAGCTCTAGTGTTCCGACTCCACAGCGTTCCGTCTGACTGTCTGTAAGATGATTGTGCTGCAAATGCTACCGTTGTTTTTTATTACAGAGAATTCTTTGTGAAACCCAAATGGAGTTGTTTTGCTGATTTTCTTTGGCTATTAACAACCCAATAGAACAGGAATGCAGGACTTTCAGTCCCCCCCCCCTTTGACTGTATGCAGGGTCTGGTATTGCTGTTGCGTCACGCTGACACACGCACGCGAGTGCAATAAAACACGCGACCTGATTGCGAGCCCGCTGAGGCGAGGGCAAGCAGAGCAGCACGTCAGCTGCCCGACGTCAGACGCCCCCCCCCCCCCCCCCCCCCCCAGGCCTCTCGCCTTCTCTGGGCTCTTTTGCATATGTGCATAGATCTGATTCTGATACGGACGCTGTGGTCAGATCTGCTTTCACCACTTGTGCCGTCCTGAATGATTCATTTGGACAAATTAGAGTTTCAGACCATGGCGGCTGTGTACTGGAATGCATTGACCATCTTTTCTCTCTTGACACACACACACACACTCCCATTCCACCCGTAAACAGCATGCACTTAGATTAACTGATACAGACTTCTCACTCAGGTGTAATGGCCTTTCTATGTTGCAAACCTATTTTAAGGTTACCTCTCCTGCACTTGGAGCATGCTGGCCTACTAAAACATTTCATAAGATCTCATTCTCTCAGTTGGCGTGTGTGTGTGTGTGTGTGTGTGTGTGTGTGTCCAAACTCTCATTTTGATCATCATCATCTTAATCAAGCTGCGCTTCTGTGACCGAGTGCACTGTGAGGCGTGTGCAGAGAGAGTAATGTGAATCCTGGTCTGTATGGGAGCCAGATGTGGGCCTGAACCAGGCCAGACCTGGGCCAAAGCTGGGCCAAAACTGTCCTAGGTTCAGTCTCGGTGCCGGACTAGACTAAGACTTACATGGTCACACAGGTGAGGGGCTATTTGCCTACCGTCTTTAACAGGTCAGGCACTGTCACACTGGTGTGCTTAGAATGTTGTGAAATGAGCGTCGAAATGAGCATCGAATGCAACACGAACATTCTAGAATCTTACACTGTTGCTGAACATATTCTTTTATTGGAATGTTCAGACTCCCCCTGCTGAACGGGTAAATCATATGGCACAGCCAGGCTCTGTCCTCTGTGATAACATGGTTGGCAGCCGTTGGCATAACCTTTGCCAGTGGCGCCACATGGCATGCCCCATGTTCTGTTGTGAGATATGGAAGAGGAAGTACACGAGCCCATTAGGGCATCAGTGATGTGTTTGCTTCATCACTCCAAGACTGTTGAACAAATAACGGCTACTTGTGGAAGCAGCATTTTTGAGCTCCGTAATATCGATAGTCATACAGGTCACTGGGTCACAAACCAGGAAGCTGTGAAGATGTGCATGCGGCCATTTTATTTGTTTTTCATTTGAGCTCTCTGGCTTCAGGTGCTTCTGGGTTTGTGTTGTGGAAACTCATGAGCTTACATTGTTCCTTGTTAAGTGGTAAGAGAGACATGGAGAGAGACATGGAGAGAGACATGGAGAGAGACATGGAGAGAGACATGGAGAGAGACATGGAGAGAGACAGAGAGAGAGAAAGAGAGAGAGAAAGAGAGAGAGAGGCTATCGTCCAAAACTCAATCATCCCACATACACTAAATCGTTCCCTTCTCTATTTCACTTGTTCTGGCTTCTTCTCTCTCTCTCTCTTCCTCCCCCTCTCGCTCTCATTCACTCTCACACCCACTCACACCCACAGACAGAGGTAAGCACACACACATGCTGTTATGAATGGGATTGTGCATCTCCCTGGCTCAACTTTACCGGATGGTCATCGGTGGCGGTGGCAGAGATTAGTCTGTAACCTGTATATAGCCAGCCTTACTTACTTGCTACTGATTATCTGCCTACATCACACATTTATAATTCTCTACTCAGAAACCTTTACTGTCCTTGATGTTTATTTTCTGGTGTGTTTGTTGAAAATGTTTGTTGCTTTTCTAAGAGCTGATGATTGCATAATGGTAGTCAGGAAACAACCATTTTTGTCCATCGATTCTTGATCTCTGGTATCGGAGTACAATGCCAGCTGCCTCAGCAGTACCAGAAGTGTACTTTTAATCTCCCAGGAAATATATACTTGAATTTTTATATATATATAATGGGGCATCAGGCTGGTGTTCGTAGGGTATTGGGGCATCAGGCTGGTGTTCATAGGGTATTGGGGTATCAGGCTGGTGTTCGTAGGGTATTGGGGGCTGGTGTTCATAGGGGGCTGGGGCATCAGGCTGGTGTTCGTAGGGCAATGGGGCATCAGGCTGGTGTTCGTAGGGCATTGGGGCATCAGGCTGGTGTTCGTAGGGCATTGGGCATCAGGCTGGTGTTCGTAGGGCAATGGGTGCGACTGGCGGGGTCAGAGCAGTGCAGAGGGTGGCTTGTGGCAGGCAGAGTTGTCCGTCTGTCCCGCGCCTCTAAACAATGAGTGTGTTGTTTGGTGTTGTCTGTGTGTGTGCGTGTGTGAGAATGAGGGTATGGATTAAGGCTGGGCATTATGACCTAAAATAAATGTCAGTGTAATTTCACAGATTTACCTCAGCAATGATAAACTCACACAACCATTTCTCTTGTACAGACATGTTACAAAAGAACATTTGAATAGATGCTTTTGAGACAGTAATCTTCATGACATCCTTATCTGTTTCAAATGCCAGCACTCAAAATTGCAATTCATTATTGGCCACTGGGATAGCGGTTTTGTATGCATTCCTGGCATCATAATTTACAATCTGACGTACTATGTGATAAATAAATCTTTGTCTAGAAGTGTCAGTAAATGAGTCATTTTAGTCCAGCTAGAGTCCTGCCTTAGAGTGAATTATGTCTCAGAGGAGATTGGTTAGGGGTGGTGATGGAAGAGGGGGAGAGAGGAAGAGGGGGAGAGAGGAAGAGAATAAATTCATCCTTTCCTTGTTTTTGTTTTTATCTGTCTTTTCTTTCTCTTCCACTTCCGCCTAGGCTGAGTCACCCTCGGAGAGTGGGAAGGTCTGCTGAAGAAAGAGAGAGAGAGAGAGAGAGAGAGAGAGTGGAAGACAGAGGGGAGGGAGGAGAGCCAACGAGCCGGCGAGAGAGAGAGAGAGGGAGAGAGAGAGAGGGAGAGTGTGTGAGCGTAACGGATTGACGGCCACGAGAGGAAAGAAGACGGCGCGCCGGCCCCTGAGTCCAGCTGAGCCACAACCAACCCAGCGCAAGAGAGAGAGAGAGAGAGAGAGAGAGGGAAAGAGAGAGACGGATAAACAGAGAAAGAGAGAGAGAAGGGGAGAGAGAGAGGCGACAACGACGACGAGAGAGAGAAAGAACGAGAGAGAGGAGGGAGGGGAGCCCAAGCTCTACTCTGCACGCCGACGAGACTGGGAGGTCTGATCCCCCCTCCTCCTCCTCTCCCCCCTCCTCCTCCTCCTCCTCACGTCCTCTCCTCCCTCTCTCCTTCCCCCCCTCCCTCCCTCCCTCCCTCCCTCCGTCGCTCCCTCGCTCTCTCTCTCTGTGTGAGCTGGGGAGTCCGTCTGTAGCGGAGGCATCCAGGCAGCCACAGTGGGGAGAGACACCATGAGCGATGTTACTATCGTCAAAGAAGGCTGGCTGCAGAAGAGAGGTGAGTGCCTCCCGCCCGCTTTACATGGCAGCGTGTGTGTGTGTGTGTGTGTGTGTGTGTGTGTGTGTGTGTGTGTCCAGGGATCTCTTGATTTGGAGTGGGTTGATGACTGCTGTGGTGTGGCTACAGCCTTGATTGTGTCTGTAGGAAATCAGAGATTTTGTGTGAGTGTGTGAGTGTGTGAGGGTGTTTGTGTGTGTGTAGGCGCTTCTGGGAGTCGGTGTGAGTGCCTGTGCATGTGTGTGTGTGTGTGTGTGTGTGTGTGTGGTTGTGTGTGTGTGTCTGTAAACATGTGTGTATAGAAGAGAAAGCAGACATGTTTGGGGGGAAACACATGTGTGTGTGTGTGTGTGTGTGTGTGTGTGTGTGTGTGTACGGGTGTGTGAGAGGAGAAGGAGAGAATGAATGAAAGTGAAAGTGAGCTTCTAGACACTCCCTGAGGTTGTTTGTGTGTATCAGAGAGAGAGAGAGAGAGAGAGAGAGTAGGGAGAGATATAGAGAGAGACAGGGAGAGAGGGATAGAGAGAGATGGAGAGAGTGAGAGAAAGAGGGATGGAGAGAGTAGGGAGGGATAGAGAGAGAGAGACAGAGAGAGAGTGAGGAAGATAAACAGGATAGTAGGGAAGGATGAGTGCACACGTGGCTAAATGCCTATCCAGAGAGAGAGAGAGAGAGAGAGAGAGAGAGAGACTGAGTGAATGAATGAATGGGAGGATGCCATATCTTTTTGTGTACGGTGACTCTTGCGTCAATGTTTGTGTGCGTTTGTGTGTCTGTTCATTTAGAGCATTTAGCTCTTCTCCTGTGTTATGTGTCTGGC
>NC_055972.1:7386815-7389315 GCF_018492685.1 Alosa sapidissima | reverse complement strand
CTCCTCATCTCATCTGTCCTCATCTCTCTCTCTCCATCTCTCTTCTCCTTTATTTTCTCTCCTCTCTCTCCATCTCTCTTCTCCTTTATGCTCTCCTTCTCTTCCTCTCTCTCCATTCATCTCTCTTCTCCTGTACTCTCTCCTTCTTCCTCTCTCCATCTCTCTTCTCCTTTTCTCTCTCCTTCTCTTCCTCTCTCTCCATCTCTCTTCTCCTTTTCTCTCCTTCTCTTCCTCTCTCTCCATCTTTCTTCTCCTTTTCTCTCTCCTTCTCTTGCTCCCTCTCTCCGTCTCCTCTTCCTTCTTCCCATCCATTCTCAGCTCTTTGACCGTTAAAAATAGAGCAGTGTGATTTGAGTGAGGGGGGGGGGGGGGGGGGGGTAGACCCAGAACCGGGGCAGGGGGGGGGGGGGGGGGGCTGTAGTGATGGTGACATAATTTCCTGTTTACATCAATGCTTGAATGAGTTGCACACAGAGAGAGCCAACACAGGCCTCCTCCTGGACCAGATTTGCTACACACATACTCACACACACACACACACACACACACACACACTTTCCCTTTCTTTTAAGTGTTGACAGAGGCATGGTAGGAAGTGAAAACTTTCTGGGGGATTGTTTTGGTACCCCTGCACACAAACACAGCAGTGCACTATGCAAAGTATATTATTCGAAGTATGTGCAAATATGCATTTATGTGTACGTTTATTTACATGCTAGCATGGCCTTCCAGAGAACTCTTTGTATATAACAAACACCGCAGCAGATACAGATAGGAGTCAGCCACGGCGATTCTCAGAGCCATGCTCACGTAGAAATACACACAGCACACACACATGGACATATTATGCAGAGAGAGATACATGGACACACACCAGACAGAACAGATAGACACACACACACACACACATGGACATATGCAGTGAGGGATACATGGACACACACAACAGACAGATGCATGGGAGCATGATCATGGTCATGCATAAACATGTGCATGAGAAAACACACACACACACACACCCACGCACACACACCCACGCACACACACACACACACACACACCCACACACACCCACGCACACACACCCACGCACACACACCCACGCACACATGCATACTGTCTCTAACATTATATCTTCTTGTAGAAACACATACAGATGCAATGCAGAGGTTGATCATGCACGCACACATGCATACTGTCTCTAACATTATATCTTCTTGTAGAAACACATACAGATGCAATGCAGAGGTTGATCATGCACGCACACACACACACACACACACACACACACACACACACACACTAATATCCCTTCATGTAGAAAGGTATGCATGCAGAGACACTCATCCAGCCCTACAGTGCTGTGTGCTGCTGTAGCATCAGTGCTGCAGTGGTATCCCAGTGGGGCAGCAGGCTGCCGAGAGAGCAGTGGTCACATGGTCACATGTTTGCCTCGCACTCTGCCTCCCCCTGACTGGAACACTGTGTACTGAGGGAGAATAGAACATGAATGAACCTCACCACCTCTCCCCTCCCTTTCTCTCTCTCCCCCCCTCTTCCTTAGCTCTGTCTTCATCCCTCTCTCTTTCTCCCTCATTCTCCCCCTCTCTCTCTCTACCTTACTCTCCTCTCTCTCCTCCCTTTCTCTCTTTTCTTCATCCTCTTCTTTAGCTCTCTCTCTTGCTGTCTTCCTCCCTTACTCTTTTCCCCTCTTTCCCTCATCCCCCTCTCTCGGACACTACCACAAGTGCCATGATGTGTCCAACTCTAAAGCTAGCTAGCTCTAGTAACGTTATAGTGTAAAGCTAGTTAGCTCTAGTAACGTTTTAGTGTAAAGTTAGCTAGCTCTAGTAACGTTGGAGTGTAAAGCTAGCTAGCTCTAGTACCATTACAGTATAAAGCTAGCTAGCTCTAGTAACGTTATAGTGTAAAGCAAGCTAGCTCTAAAAACATTATAGTGTAAAGCTAGCTAGCTCTAGTAATGTTATAGTGTGAAGCTAGCTAGCTAGCTCTAGTAACGTTTTAGTGTAAAGCTAGCTAGCTCTAGAAACATTAGTGTAAAGCTAGCTAGCTTTAGTAACGTTATAGTGGAGAGCTAGCTAATAGTAACGTTATAGTGGAATGCTAGCTATGTTTTCCCTAAACTAACAGTTTACATCAGACAATAAATAGCATATCAATTCAAGAGGCTTTATTGGCATGAACGTTTCAGTAACATTATTGCCAAAGCTCAATTACATGTTCACAAAAAATATAAATAAATGAATGTTTAACAGAACTGGAAATTAAATAAGACAATTCTAGTAACAATCATACAACATTGTTTATAGCTGTGACCTCACTGGCTGTCCCTCAGGTTATGGCAGGATGCTACAGATTTTGCAGCAACAATGGCCACATCCTCGTTCTCTCCGAGGATGTAAGGTAATTTAGCCTCATTTGTCAAAGTTCGAAACTCAGGGCGGATTGAATTTAATTTACTTTAATTTAATTTTAATTT
>NC_055972.1:7371815-7374315 GCF_018492685.1 Alosa sapidissima | reverse complement strand
TTGTTTTGTTCACAAGCGTTTTCTCAGGGAAGCGCGTTGGCAGCTGTCCTCTTCCTTGGCATTCGCGCTAATCAAAATGTCACTTGCTCTTAGAGTGACTCACACTGCTGCTTTTTGAAATGTTTTCCCAGATCTTTTTCTTCTTCACTGCGCTCGAGTCGCAGAAATGCAGAGTATCGGTAAACAAAGCAAGGAGATGGGGGGTGGGGAGTAGGAAAACATTAGTGTTTGAGCAGTGTCTCGCCTTTTTAACGTGGAAATCGCTTTCTCTCTCTCTCTGTGTACACATGTGTCAACTGAGTTAATCACTTCAAGGCAAACATAGTAGCTGTTTATTTCTCACACACACACACACACACACACACACTCACACACACACACAGACAGAGCACAGAAGTCACTCATAGTAGTGCTGCGCTCACCCCCAAGGATGGCTTACTTTATTTGGAAATTGTGCAGTGCTGCTGTGGAACATCTAGGGGATCCCACTGACTTTTGGGAAATGGGGTTTTTAATGAGAAGTTCAGAGAGGCTTATACTCTCTCAATGAGCTTGGGGAGAAGGAAGCACCAGGCCTGTCCACCTATCTACCTTCAAACCCAGGACCAATTACCCCTACATACTACCCCCCTCCCCACACACACACACACACACACACACACACACACACAGAAACACCTCCAGAACTGTTATCCTGTCAGTCTGAGGACTGTGGAGGATTCACCCCACGTGTGCCCATTAAGATTGGCTAATGAGAATGATTCGATGGAGGAGACTGCTAATTAGGCACACACACATACATGTACACACAAACACACACACACACACACACACACACACACACACGTACGTGCAGTTGTGTGATGAGAGTGTAGACTCCCAGGAGTCTGGTGGTGGGGGGTATATCTCCGTTGATCTTCCGGTGGCTCATTTCCTCCCAGTTACACTCCGAAGCCGAGCTGCTGTTGAGCTGCTGCCTGAGCTAAAGACTGGGCTAGAGCTCGACTAGACTGGACTGGACTGGACTGGACTGGGCTGGACTGGGCTAACCTTACAGCCTGGCTACATTGGGTCCGCAATTAAAGTGCTCCGTAACTTGCGGAGCGTTTCAGGACACCGGTCTAATTTTTTGGAATGTTTGCACCACTATGGTGTTGCGTGTGGTCAAGCCAGTTCCATCCATTGTAGTGGAAGCTAATTGTTGCAGCAACGGAATGCTTCAGTTATGTGTCTGGTGTAGCCTGCCTGTTACTCTCCCTATGTACCTGCGGTCAGACCTCCAGAGAGGGGCTCTCCCTACTCCACGGGAGCCCCAGCACCATCACCCGTCAGTGGGGTATGAGCTTCGTGAGGGGTGGGTAGGGGGCTGGAGAAGGAGACAGATAAAGGGAACATACTGTAAGGGAGAGAGATTGAGAGACACTTTTTTTTGCAGTTAATGTACCTGACATGTATTAAATCTATTTATAAAAGAGGAAGAGAGGAATGGAAAGAGAAAGCTAGAGAGAGGCTGAGAATTAGAGGAAGAGAAAGTGAATGATACAAGGACACGGAAAAAAGAGAGAAGTAGAGTAGGCTTTGTAAACATCTCAGAATCTAAAAGTGAAAGCAAGTAAACGGCCAAGAAAACAGGAGCAATCTCAACAGTATTAAACAGTCATGCACTATTGCCAATATGTGCATCTGACAACAATAAGTGAGTCTGATTAGTGCTTTGTAAGATGCAATGTGTTTAGGGAACCTCTGTGTGTGTGTGTGTGTGTGTGTGTGTGTGTGTGTGTGTGTGCAGTGTATGTGCTTGGTCCTGTATAGATTACACTATCTCTCGGCGTGCGAGTCCTTCCGTAACAAACATGGAAAGCGTAGTCCATGGAGCAGCAGCTTACAGAATAGACGGAGCTGCCCTTGGTTCTGCAGCCTGGACACCCCACCAGGAGGATGAAGGAGTCGTCGGGGGTAAGAGGGGGATTGCCCACGTCACCGCAGCTCAGCAGGCATCCGTTTACGCACCTCACCTCACCTCACCCCACTCAAGACCTGGAAAGTGTGTGTGTGTGTGTGTGTGTCCCGGTGATGCCGTTGCTGGTTCACGTCGGGTGAAATCAAAGCTCCAGGTGAAGGAAGGGGGAGTCACCCGGGGCCAGGCTCGGCACATGGCCATTAGCCCTGGAGGGAGTCCATGCCAGACCAGGCCCAAAGCAGGGCCGGATGTGGGCCACAGCTCAGGTGCCTTCCAGGATAGTTGTGAGTAAACCCCGACCCGGTCTGGCCCCGTGGCCTCCCGGCCCTCCTGTGGGTTGTTGCTGGTGTTTGTTCGGCCTAAGCCATTGTTGCCGCTCTGGTTAAAAGGCTATCGCTGGAGCAATCCCCATCTTTCCAGAAAGTCAGAGTCATCTGAGGTAAAGATTTGAAGGTGGAGGGATATAGAGGAGAGGAGGAGGAGGAGGAGGTGTGTGTGTGTGTGTGTGTGTTGTGTTGGGGGCGGCGGAGGGTGTAGAGA
>NC_055972.1:7346815-7366815 GCF_018492685.1 Alosa sapidissima | reverse complement strand
CACAGTCAAACACACACACACACACACAGACACACACACACACACAAACACACACGCACTGTCAAACACACACACACACACACACACACACACACTTCACGCTCTACTAGTGTTGCTGCAGTGTGCTGCTGATTAGGTAAAGTGAGGAAGGGAGATTGATGGTTATCGCACCATGCACATTTGGTTATTACTGGTATTGAACAAATCGTAACCAAATGGATGCAAAGTAGTTGTCAAAAGGAATGACTACATCCAACACTCCAGAACACCGTACCGCTGAATGGGCCACAGTTCACTTCCCATTGAATCCATAACAAAACGTGGTGAATGTTTACATTTCAATCATATGTTATCATAATCTTCCACTTAAGGTCTCCCGGCTGTCGACATGTGTGCTTTCTAAATGCTTAGGGCTCATTGTAGCTGATAACAGTTATGATAACTGAAGTATACAGGACGAACCCAAGTTGTTTAGAGTTTAGAGTTATGAAATGTGTGGTATTCTCCAAGTTTATACTGACTGTGTGATATTCAGGGATGTAACAATAATAATAATAATAATTTATAATATAATAATAATACTATACTGATAACAATTATGATAACTTAAGTATTCAAGAGTATTATTAAAGTATGTGAGGGTGTGAGAGCTGGAGTATTTGAGTGCCCCCAACGCGCTAGTCTCAGAGGTTGCCATTTCTAATAGTGCATATGCATGAGTGGTAGTGCTGAATAGTCAGTTCACCAGTAAACTTGAGGACACCACACACACACACCCACACACACACACACACACACACACACACACACACAACACACACACACACACACACACACACACACACATGCCGAGGGAAATGAGGTCATCCACCACCACTAAACTATGCTACACTGGCTTGGGTGGCTGCTGCTGTTTAGGGTGGTGTGTGTGTGTGTGTGTGTGTGTGTGTGGGTAAGGGGGGGGGGTAAGGGGGGGGGGGGCTTTGTGGGGGCCCCGTACTGCTCTTTCAGTGTGTGTGTGTGTGTGTGTGGGGTGGGGCAGGCAGCTGGGCTGTGTGTGGCGTCCCAAGAGTCTGAGTGTGTTGTGGTGGTAGCGAGTAGGGGTGTAGGGGGAGCGGGGGGGTTGAGGGGTTGATCCCAGGCCAGACGAGTAAAAACACACACACACACACACACATCAGCCCAGTATAGGGCCAGCCAGCCAGCCGGGCTTGTCTTGAGTAGGGCCCTATTGTGAGTGAGCGGTCCAGGGGAACAAAGCTGGCTGTGAGGGGCCTGCTTACAGAGCTGACAGATGGCACTCAGAGATGGGGACATATCAATAATAATAGACATCTTACACCCACCCCCCCCCCCCCACCCCCCCACACACACACACACACACACACACACACACACACACACACACACACGCACACACAGTTGTACTTGTACTCACATACATACATACATACACAAACACCACCACTTCTCATCTTTTTCTCACAGACACAAAGGCACAAACGCCAACTCACTAACCCATACAAATACAATATACAAACGCTCCCACTTTCACACACAAATTTGAAGGGGGGGGGGGGGGGGGGGGCACTGTATGCATTAGGCCCCAGGATAGAGAGGGGTGAGTGTGGAGGGGTCTCAGTGTGGGGGGGGGGGCAAAATGGGGCGTCACCTCTGTATTCCCCTCCATCCTTCAGCCAACTGTGTGTGTGTGTGTGTGTGTGTGTGTGTGTGTGTGTGTGTGTGAGTGAAAGAGAGTTGTATTTTAACAACAGTGCCTGGGGGGGTAAGGGGGGGGGGGGGTGGTAAGATGGGTGTCACCTCTGTATTTCCCCTCCATCCTTCAGCCAACTGTGTGTGTGTGTGTGTGTGTGAGTGAAAGAGAGTTGTATTTTATTGTCTTGTGTTGTTATGTATTTGTGGTGTGTATGTGTATGAGAGAGAGAGAGAGTCTGTGAGAGAGAGAGGAGGAGGAGTGTGTTAAGTGCTTATTGTTTTGCCTTATGAAAAGCCTCTTGATGAAATCAGGCACTGTTGTTTAACAGGTGTGCTCTTGTTGGGGTCATTTCTTGGTGAATATTTGTTTGTTTTTTGTTTTTTGTCATTTGTTGTTTACTTTACTAGTCAGACTTGAGTGTCTGTGTCCTTGAGTGGCTTTTTTAGTGCAGTCATTCTATTCTCTAGAAAGTTCTCTACGAGAGTGACAGAACAGCTTGTGTAAATACAAGTTCTGTCAAGGGTCGCCTACGCCTATACAGTATATAGTGTTTCAGTATTATAAGTATATATACTCTTTTGATCCCGTGAAGGAAATCTGTGAATTAGTGAAACACACTCAGCACACAGTGAGGTGGAGCACACACTAATCCTGACGCAGTGAGCTGCCCTGCAACAACAGCGGCGCTCGGGGAGCAGTGAGTGGTTAGGTGCCTTGCTCAAGGACACTTCAGCTATTCCTACTGGTCGGGGTTCGAACCAGCAACCTTCCGGTTACAAGTCCGAAGCCCTAACCAGTAGGCCACGGCTACCCCTATTATAATAAGAGTGGAAGTCTTGTGTTTATGGAGAAGTCTAGGAGAGTGCATTTTTGATGCGACAGCTTGTAAGGTTGTGTAGGAACTTTTACATTGCAAACTGGTTGGTTGAATTTTGTTTTGTTTTGTCGTCAAGTCTTTTTGTTTGCTATTTGTGTTTGCACTGTTTTCGCACTGTAAATAAATCTGCAACTCTCCACCAAAATCCACGTTTGGCTTGCTGTGTCTTCCACCCCCATCATCACTTCACCTCAGTGAGTCCTAGCCGCTCATCCTGTGAGTGGGTATGGAATCGCAAGGGCCGTATTTTCACAGTTGGTATGTCTGACTAATAAGTCTGACTAATTGTTTTGGACTAGTGGTGTTCTTTCAGAAGGCTTTAAGAGATGAGCGATGAGCCACTCCGGATGCTAAGTGTAGACTAGTGCTCTACTGAGGAGAAAGAGTGCTGAGGGCCTGATATAGACCACACACACAATAGACCAGTGCTGGCAGTCCGTTAAGGTGAGCTGACCCTTACAAACTCATACAGGTGAGAGCTATACTATAAGGTCAGGTGCTCATACAGGTGAGAGCTATACTATAAGGTCAGGTGCTCATACAGGTGAGAGCTATACTATAAGGTCAGGTGAGAGCTATACTATAAGGTCAGGTGAGAGCTATACTATAAGGTCAGGTGCTCATACAGGTGAGAGCTATACTAGAAGGTCTGGTGAGAGCTATACTATAAGGTCAGGTGCTCATACAGGTGAGAGCTATACTATAAGGTCAGGTGCTCATACAGGTGAGAGCTATACTATAAGGTCAGGTGAGAGCTATACTATAAGGTCAGGTGCTCATACAGGTGAGAGCTATACTATAAGGTCAGGTGCTCATACAGGTGAGAGCTATACTATAAGGTCAGGTGAGAGCTATACTATAAGGTCAGGTGAGCGCTATACTATAAGGTCAGGTGCTCATACAGGTGAGAGCTATACTATAAGGTCAGGTGAGAGCTATACTATAAGGTCAGGTGCTCATACAGGTGAGAGCTATACTATAAGGTCAGGTGAGAGCTATACTATAAGGTCAGGTGCTCATACAGGTGAGAGCTATACTATAAGGTCAGGCGCAGCTCTCGTAAAGGCTAAGTAAAAGAACAGCAGGTGCTCAGGTGAGCTGCGTTTATCTGGGTTATCTTGGTATGTTCATATTTAGGTAGTGTAAGGTTTCACATCAGCAGGAATTCAGGGAGGACATTTGTCATCTTTTCAAAATAAGTTTTCCTAATGTTAACATATTTTGTGCATCATATTTCTGTCTTGAATGTGTGTCAGGGTAGGGTGCTAGCTGATATTCTCTGATTAAGGCCAAATAGAATTGCATTTTACTTTGATTTTTTTGTTTGATTCTTCCAGTGGATTATGTAATTTTGTTTTAATAGTTTTTGTAATTTGGTTTATCCTAATTTCAGTTGCTTTGTGATTCAGATGCTGCGTGTCAGTGGGGCATTTGTGTGTGTGGAGTGGTCTGATGAGATCAAACTCAGGACCAGCTTAGTTAGGGGACATTTTACTTTGTTCATCTCCTGGTACTGAAGGGCTTTATAATGGAATGAGCAGGGGTCACTACTTTTCAGATGTTTCCAGAATTTGATCGCTCTTTTCTGTATTTTTAAAATTAAAGGATATTCGCTCAGCTAGTTCAGCTCTGCAGGCATTGCTTGTGGCACATCTGTGTACTTTTAAGATGAATTTGCAAAACTCTGTATGGAGGGTTTCAATAGGGTGTTTTTCCCATTGACTGAAATCTTGGTTTGTAAGTGGGCCCCACACATCTCTCGCTCTGGCCCGTCTCGCTCTCATTCTCTCTCTCTCTCTCTCTCTCTCTCTCTCTCTCTGTGCCCGTCTCTCTCTCGTCTCTCTCTCTCCTCTCTCTCTCTCTCTCTCTGTGCCCGTCTCTCTCTCGTTCTCTCTCTCTCTCTGTGCCCCGTCTCTCTCTCGTTCTCTCTCTCTCTTCTCTCTCTCTCTCTCCTCTGTGCCCGTCTCTCTCTCTCTCTCTGTGCCCGTCTCTCTCTCGTTCTCTCTCTCTCTCTGTGCCCCGTCTCTCTCTCGTTCTCTCTCTCTCTCTGTGCCCGTCTCTCTCTCGTTCTCTCTTTTCTCTCTCTGTGTGCCCGTCTCTCTCGTTTCTCTCTCTCTCTCTGTGCCCGTCTCTCTCTCGTTCTCTCTTTCTCTCGTTGTGCCCGTTTGTTCTGCGCCTCAGCTGCTACTCGCTCCTAATTCTCTTCTTTGCTCTGTGTGTGTGTGTGTATGTGTGTGTGTTTGTGTGTGTGTGTGTGGTAAGAGAGAGAGAGAGAGAGAGAGAGACTGTGTGTATGAGTGTGTGTGCGTGGTGCGTGTGTATGAGTGAGAGAGAAAGTGAGAGAGAAAGTGAGAGAGAGAGAGAGAGAGGAGAGAGAGAGAGAGAGGAGAGAGAGAGAGAGAGAGAGAGAGGAGAGAGAGAGAAGAGAGAGAGAGAGAGAGAGAGAGAGAGAGAGAGAGAGATAGAGATAGAGATAGAGATAGAGATAGAGATAGAGAGAGTGTGTGTGTTTGTGTGTGAGAGGGAGAGAGTGTGTTTGGGCCTTTTACTCTTGCTGTTTCATGCAGCTGGCCTTCTCTATTTTAATGAGGACAGTGAACTGAGACCAACTGCCCAACTGATTGCCTGTTCATGAATAGCGTTTGCCAACCACACACACACACACACACACACACAGTATGAGCCTGGTGCCCAGTAGTGTGGTAAAGCATCATAGACATCAGGCCAGGCCAGGCCAGGTCAAAGCAGCACACACCAACATAGTTGTTTCATCCCTAAGGATGCCATGTTCCATGGGGAAGTCCCCCTGCTGATCCTGCAGTGCCTCTCTCTTTCTCTCTCTCTCTCTCTCTCTCTCTCTCTCTCTCTTTCTCTTTCTCTCTCTGTCTTTCTCTCTCTCTCTCTGTCTTCCTCTCTCTATGCTCTCTCTCTTTCTCTCTCCCTCTATATTTTCTCTCTCTCTCCCAGTCTGTCCTCTTTCTCTCTCTCTCACTCCCTCTCTCTCTCTCTCTTTCTCTCTCTCTCTCCACCTCTCTCTCTCTACCTGTTCCTTCATCCTGTCCTCAGACATCTGTGGGTGTGATATGAGACTGACATAATCAGGTCATATTGACTGTTTGATTGTGTGTGGCACGACGCGGTAGTATCGTATGCACTGTGAGAAGTAGTGCAGCTAGGAGAATCTGTTTTTGTAGAAGAAGGTGTGCACTTTTAAGCATTTCCTGAAACTTTATTTTTGAAATTCAACTTTTGTTAAACAGGTGTTGAGTTTTTTAGCATCATCCCCATTTACACACACAGTTAGATAGATATATAGATACACGGATACATACATACATACATACATACATACATACATACATACATGCATACAGTACATACATACATACAGTACATACAGTACATACATACATACGGTTTATATAAAGAAGAAAAACTCTCTGTAATCTCCTGCGTTATATGAAACAGGCGAGCCTGATATTGCTGCCCTCTTCACAGCCCCCTGCTGATCCAAGACATGGAATAATGGGGTGCATAGCAGGCCGTTTTGGGACCGCCAGTTTGGAACGTTAGCCTAATGCTTTTCAAAGGTCCTGCAGAGGTCAGTCTGACTGAGCTGTAATGGACTGTAATGTGTGTGTGTGTTTGTGTGTTTGTTTGTTTGCTTGCTGGATGTGTCTTGGCCTTCCACCCTCCACTGGCTAATCAAGTGATGCAATCAAATGTTTAGCGGTGTTGCTAAGACCTTGCCAAGAGGTTGCCTGTTTCCCAAAGACACACACACACACACACACACATACACACACACACACACACACACACACTTGGAGGGATCATTTCTGACCTCCTTTGTTTGCCGCATCCTGTGAGACCCCCGGCCACCAGCCCTCAGGGCTGACCTGACAGGAAGTTGAACAGCCTTTCAGGAGCTGAGAACAGGAAGTCAGGACTGAGCAACAACAACAGCAAAACAAGCTCCCAGGGGCCATGGTTCTCAAGGAGCGCAGTGACCCATGGACAGACAACAGACACCATCTAAAAAGCCTAGTATGGATCATACCTGTGTGTGTGTGTGGGTGTGTATACGTACATATATCTAGCTGTGGGCACATATGATAGTGTGTGTGTGTGTGTGTGTGTGTGTGTGTGTGTGTGCGCTTGTGCGCGTGTGCATTTTCCACTCTTAGGGGAAAATACTTATTGAGTGTTAATTAGTGTAGATAATAGTGTTCTGGCATTAAACGTCGCGTCAGTCTAAACGTCTATTGATCCCCTGGTAAACTAGTATCATTACTGGGAGCATCTCCAGTGGGTTTAGCGAGTTTCAGAAGGACATGGCGAACGGGGACCTTCTCCTCCCTTCACTCTACCTTCACAGCATTATGTCAGGCCTTTGCCTCAATTGATAAGCCACTAATTTGTCCTCGGCCCCAAATAGGTTTGCCTGCTGCAGGCCTTTTGTTCACCTGTTGAGGAGTACGGTCAGAAATATGTGATTAGAATGTTCGCAATCCGAGAGTTCCGTATTATGATGCGACAATTACCCTCACCCGCATCATAGTTGGCCCCACAAGACTTCCTTTTTAACATTCCATATGTTATCTTAATGCAGAGGAAGTAGATTGGGAACCAAATAGAATGTTCAAACATTGTTTTTGTTTTTATTGTTGAAAGGGTCTATAAAGAACATTGAAACTAGATCGTTTGCGTAGAATTCTAGAACGAACCAGGAAAATAATTCACTCCTCAACAGGTTAAATACAAACGGCTGGGAATACATAACACGTGTTGCTTATGTCAAGCAACAATTCCTCATCGTTATATAAGAGTGAGTTTGTTTTGTTTTCTATCTATTTGTTTCTGATGCATATTGATGCATACATGTGATTGGTATGTGAACAAGACATTTATCTGTGCCAATGCATGTTCTCTCCATTTCACTCTGAGTACCTGCCCAAGGCTATAAACCTCAGTCTGGATCATCAATGCTCTGCACACAACCTTTCACCCAGAGTGCAGGGCAGCACAGCGCCGGACTGCCGAGTGTGTGTGTGTGTGTGTGTGTGTGTGTGTGTGTGTGTCTGGCGTCTCCTTCTTGACGCTCCCTTCGTGGTGCCGGCCCAGAGAAGGCAAGGACACAGACAGGAGGCTATTTATAGACGTGTGCTGCTCTTAAGCCTCCTCAATTAGCCTTTAGATTAGTGGACAGCCCAAACACACTGCTCTGCACACACCGGTCTTACCAATGCGGTTTAGTAGGTTTCTTTATGGGAGATAAGCATGTGAGATGAGGGAGCACGATCTGGCCTTTGTGTGTGTGTGTGTGTGTTTAACCCCCCACCCACACCTTAAGTACTAGCACAAGGAACTTAACATCATGTCCTGGGTGTTATTAAATGAGGAGATTAGTGTGTCGTGTGTCCAGATTGGGTTCTCGCCAGAACATCTTAGAGTAATGCAACCCTGCTATTTCTGTCCCACTTCCGTTGGCCGTTCCGCTTGTGACTGGACTGGTCATTCAGGCTCAACGTGGAACGGTTCCCAGCTGTAGGAAGTAGAACCTTTATAGAATGGCTCTATTGTCATGACAACCACGCCAGCCTCCAGTCGAGGCTGTTTCTCCACTGACGTGCTTTAGGAATCCCTTCCGCTGTCTGTGGAGGATAGGTTGTGGTTGATGCCACTGTTGCCCTTATGGGAGATCCGCCCCCCAGAGGGCTCAGCTAGGGGGTGCGTCGTGTCTGTGCTCTCTGTGTCCCTCTAGTGGACAGGGGCAGGTTAGTCACAGGGCCCTCATTGAAATTCAGGGCAAAGTGCAAAGTCTAAGTCTAACTGAAGCCTGCTTAATAACTATGCAAAATCTAATATTGCAAATGAAATACCTTGAGAAAGATCCTAAGCACAAACAGTGGTGGGTCTGCTAAAAGCCGCCTCACGTTACATGATGCTGTTAATTCATGCACGAGGACGTTGCTCGTAGACTGACTTTGCACTTTGCCCAACATTTTAATGAGAGCCCATTAAAGGGCTGTGTTCTCCAACCAGCTGGAAGAGGATAGCTCTGTGGTCAGTTCTCTGTGACGGACACTGGAGGGGTTGCCTCTGGACGGAGACTGATCCAAATCCAGGGGCCTGCATGGTAAAAGGATCTGTGGGTCTTCCTCAGGATTATCAGCATGTTGTGTTGATGTTGCCAAGCTGACGCAACATCTGTACACAAAAAGGGACGGTGTGATTTGGTCTCTCTCCAAACCCAGTAGGCTTAGATGAGCGTCAGGCTTAAGAATATCAACACCAGATGTTGAAGGCGGAAGACCAACCCACTTGTCTTTTTCCCTGCCACAAATCTGTTAACGGAAGCCAGTCTTGCTCAGCTACTTGCAACAGAAAAGAGCAAGGCACAGGATTAAGCGCCTAGTCATAGCAGCCATTACACAGTAAAAAAGGCTATAGGCGAGTCCGCTGTGTCCAAAGAAGAAGGCTGCTCATTAAGCCTAGTCATTTCTAGTTGCTCGTTTGGAACTGTACGTTCTAAACTAATGAGAGGGAGAGAGAGAGAGAGAGTAGTAGTCTGTCGAGGGGAGTTCCCTGGTTACTGTTCTGGCCCTTTCCCGACCTCTGTGTTGACCCCCCATGTCCATGGACTGTCAGACGAGGAAGTAGCAGGTCTCTCTGCTAATTGCTATTCAGAGCAGGCACTGGCCCTTAGCATAGCCCTAGCCTAGCCTAGCATAGATGAGCCTTGCGTAGCGTAGCGTAGCAGCGTCTCTGCAGCAGCAGACAAAGGAGAGGATTGTTTAGGTGCTGAAGCAGAGGTCCTCTTTGCATGACTAACCCAAAAGCCCATCCCACCCCACCCCACCACTCCCTCCCTGATGAAAAAAGAAAAAAGAAAAAAAAAAAAAAAAACGAACAAGACAACTGGCTTTGTGTTCTGTGTGGGAGCTCACAGCATCGGGATGTTAATAGGCAAGTGCTCTGTGCCATTAAGCGGCCAAAACAAACATTTCTTTTGTGCGCCTTGCTCCACTTCCTGTCTCCCTTCCAGCGTCTCCAGCAGAGCGACTGGGACAATACACTGGCCAAGGGGCTCCAAAGTTGTAAGGCCGTGAATGACAAATAGCACACTTACCACCCTGAAATGAGTACTACCCGTTTACTGATTCCCCCCTCTTTTTCCAAGCTCTCTGTCCCTTCATTTCTTCATTTCTTCCCTTCTCTGTCATTCTCTGTTGCTGTGTTGTCTGTCTGGCCTGTTTGGGCTGAACTGGTTCACCCACTGCTCCGCTCCGCTCTGCTCTGCCGTGGCCTGTTTAGTGTTTGGTGCTTTTTTTCCGGAGGGTTCTCTCTCTCTCCTGAGCTTGTGTAGTGTCGCTGGCACACGGGCTGTCTGTGAGGGAGGAGAGGGGCTCAGACAAAGGGCCCCTGTCTGCTGCCCACCTACCACGAGTGGCTCTGGAGACGCACCTCCAACCTTCCAGGCCAGTGTGTGTGTGTGTGAGTGTGTGTGTGTGTGTGTGTGTGTAGGGGGGGGGGGGGGGATCAGCGAGGGTGGCATGCTGCCACTGCCCGGAAACAGCAGCTTAAGTTCCTTCTCTCTCTCTCTCTCTTTCTCACTGTATCCTCCTGTCATTTCTTCCTCTTGACTATTCCCTCCCTTCTTTTGTCCTCCATCCATTCCCCTTCTTTCTCTCCCTCTTTTTCATCTCTCACTCTTAACATCGTTTGTCTTTCAGCATCTCTCCGTATCCGTATCCTTTTCCCTCCAATTCACACTCTCCCTCTTCCTCACTCTCGCTCCCTCCTTCCTTTTTCAAACTCTCTTTTACACTCCCTCGTTTTCTCTCTCTCTCTCCCTCTCTCTCCCTCTCTCTCTCCATCTTTCTACCTCTCTTCCACCTTTGCCCCCCCACTCTGTCTCTCTCTCCCTCTCTCTCTCTCTCTCTCTCTCTCTCTCTCTCTCTCTCTCTCTGTCTCCCTATCCGTCCCTCTCACTGTGAGGAAACAGTAGCTGCGTGTGAGGTATCAGGCTCCTGACTGCGCCCTCTGACCTCTGACCTCTCACCTGGCCTACATGAGACACCTGAGCGCTGATACAGTGACCTTTGACCCCCTGCGCCACTGACTCAGGGCTCAGGATGCCAGTGTGAACCTGAGGCTGCTGCACTCAAGGCAGTTACAGTTATGTGAACCCAGCACCACCCCACCACCACCTCCTGGTGTTGCAGTAGGTTGCTACAGCGCCCTCTTCAGCTCAGACAGGGCAACTGCAATCATCCCCCATACTCCCTCTCTCTCTCTCTGTCTCTCTCTCTCTCTCTCTTTCTATTTGTCTCCCTCCCTTCTTTCCTTCTTTCTCAGTCTATCTATTTGTCTCTATCCCTCTCTTCTTCTCTCTTTCCCATCTCGATGCTCCCATCTTTGTAGACCCTTTGAAGGGCCCTTTGAAGTTTAACAAGAAGCACCAACAGCAAGTGGCAGAAATGACTTTACAAAGTTATCTCGTCTCTTTGATCCAAGGACTGACTGTTGGGAGCAGTGCCGCGACAGCGCATTTGTATCGGCACAGACAACACTCTGGAGCTGTGCTCAGATCGAGACTTGTAGCTGTGCCGTAGGCCGGGCCGGCTTTGACACAGATCCGGCACTGATTCGGTGAAATCTCCCTCTCTCTGTGTGTGTGTTGTAAGGAGCTTCTTAAGTTAGCATCATTAGGCACGAGGAGAAGAATGTCTCTGTGAGATTAAGCTTGCTTGGGCTAAGTGGAAGTGACAGATGGTCTTGTTCATATCATATTTGCAGGATGAGATGAGACAAAGGTACACTGAAATTCTCTCTCTGTCTCTGTCTCTGTCTGTTTCTGTAGTGAACATTTGCCATTCGTAAGGAATCAGTGTATGTTTACGTATGTGTGTGTTTGTACTGTATGTGTGTGTTTTTATATGTGTGTTAAGTGGATCATGTATTGGACTATTGCAGGATGCTCTTTGGTTTTTTTCTCACCTTTCACATGCACGCACGCACGCACACACGCACGCACGCACGCACGCACGCACATGGCGTACTCACACACACACACAGATGTACGCATGCACATGCACACACACACACACACACACACACACACACACACACACACACACACACACAACCTCATGCCTGTTGAAGAGCCCATTGCTGACGCGCAGGCCCCAGTGGACTGGAGGTCAAGTGTGGAGAGACAAGCCGCCTTTTGTGATGACAGACGGGCACAATGCCGCCCTGAGAGCCCCTTACTCCTCCCGCCCTTTTGTTGGAGGTGTTTCAGGGGAGAACGCAGGCGTGTGTGTGCGTGTGTGTGTGTGTGTGTGTGTGTGGGGGTGGGATTGTGTGAGTCAACGTTGTTCGGTGACTTCTGGTCCACTCTCCTGAAGAAGCACAGTTCTCTCTCTGTCAGTTTCAGGCTGTCTGGGAAGACCACTTTGGTTGACCTAGTAGTAGTTGAATTGAAAAACATGTCTTTTTAAACTCTGTATTGATTTGAAGTGATAATGGTCCCCCCCCCCCCCCCCCCCCCTCCCTTTTCTTCTTCTCTTTCTGCATGCTGGATGCTGTAATGTTCTCTCCCGTGGACTCCTGTCATGCAACCAATCAGGTGAGTGACCATTCAGACCTTCTTTCACATGCATTCACCACAGACAAACACAGACATACACACACACACACACAGACAGACACACAGACAGACACACAGACAGACACACAGACAGACACACAGACAGACACACAGACAGACAGACAGACAGACAGACAGACAGACAGACAGACAGACAGACAGACAGACAGAGACACATAGACACAGACACACACACACACAGACACACACACTTTTAAGTCCATTGAGAATTTTGGAATGAAGGAAGCCTCTCTATGCTGTCAGTGTGGCCAGTGATGGCTTCATAGGCGGTCATCACTACTTACCATAGGGGGTCATCACTACTTACAGTATCATAGGGGGTCATCACTACTTACCATAGGGGGTCATCACTACTTACAGTATCATAGGGGGTTATCACTACTTATTATAGGGGGTCATCACTACTTACTACCACTGAGGCCCCAGGCAGATAGGGATATGCCCAAGGTCTCTTCTTATAAGTGAGTTCTTTCTTGCCCCTATCCCCTTAGTTTATTCCGTAAGGGGATGAACCAACAAGTTCAAGCTGAGCTGTAAAAACACCCTTGAAGTCAAATGATCAAATAGAATTGAATTGAATTGAAATGAATTGAATTGAGTGAGAGGTGAGAGGGAGTGAGAGGTGGTCATTTAGGCTGGGATCACATTAGCCAGCGGCAAGCGGCAGGTTTCCTATTGTTCTCTATGGTTCGGCAGCGGAACGGCGGCAGGTTTCCTGTGTTCTCTATGGTTCGGCAGCGGAACGGCGTCAGGTTTCCTGTTGTTCTCTATGGTTCTGCAGCGGCAAGCGGCAGGTTTCCTATTGTTCTCTATGGTTCGGCAGCGGAACGGCGTCAGGTTTCCTATTGTTCTCTATGGTTCTGCAGCGGCAAGCGGCAGGTTTCCTATTGTTCTCTATGGTTCGGCAGCGGAACAGTGGCAAGGCTGGCGTAACGCCAGTGTTGAACAAGCTGAGCGTTGAACTTGGTTCAACTTTCAAAGCGCAACGCGAGCGTATTCAATTGACAAACCGTTTGTGTTGCTTAGGAACGAGATAAAACTTATTATGGTCTGAGCGTTGCGTTACGTTTGCCGCTGCCGCTTGCCGCTGGCTGATGTGATCCTCTCCTTAGAGTTGAGGGCAGGGAGTGAGAGGTGGTCATTTAGGGAGTGAGACGTGGTCATTTAGAGTTGAGGGCAGGGAGTGAGAGGTGGTCATTTAGGGAGTGAGACGTGGTCATTTAGAGTTGAGGGCAGGGAGTGAGAGGTGGTCATTTAGGGAGTGAGACGTGGTCATTTAGAGTTGAGGGCAGGGAGTGAGAGGTGGTCATTTAGGGAGTGAGACGTGGTCATTTAGAGTTGAGGGCAGGGAGTGAGAGGTGGTCATTTAGAGTTGAGGGCAGGGAGTGAGAGGTGGTCATTTAGGGAGTGAGACGTGGTCATTTAGAGTTGAGGGCAGGGAGTGAGAGGTGGTCATTTAGGGAGTGAGACGTGGTCATTTAGAGTTGAGGGCAGGGAGTGAGACGTGGTCATTTAGAGTTGAGGGCCCCTGCCCACCCAGGCATCCCCATGTCCAGCTTTGGGTTCCTGCCTGGGCCCAGTGGGGATACAGTAGCAGCAGTGCTGGATATGGGGCAGCTAAAAGCTCTGTGTGTGTGTGTGTGTGTGTGTGTGTGTGTGTGTGTGTGTGTGTGTGGAACTGGATGTTCTGTTTTCTCGGAGATGCCAGGGAGCCTAAGTGGGACAGGAAGCTAGTGTTCCCTCCCGTGCTCCAACATCCATTAGCTACCTTTACACACACATACACACACACACACACACACACACACACATGTGCGCGCTCGCACACACACACACACACACACACACACACAAACACTCATGTTTGAGTGAGTGTGTAAAGCATCATATCATCTGTTCAGATCAGGTTTGTGTTTTCTGGATCGTTAGAAGTAGCACTGAGATGTGTCCTGTGAAGCAGATAGCCACTGTGTCCTGTGAGGCAGATGGCCAGCTGTTTCTGCTCTGAGATTTATTCAGGGATAGCATACTGACCCCTGTTGCCTGTCAGAGTGATACTAGTGAAAGGATTGTAACACACACACACACACACACACACACACACACACACACACACACACACACACACACACACAAAATACACAACTCAAGACCACATACAAACAACCTTGCAATGATTTTGATTGAACACCTAAGGGAATGCAGAGAGAGTCACATGCTTCAGTGTGTGCAAAATCTATTTGCCTACTTGTCTTTGAGTATGCCTGTGTGTGCATGCTTGTTGGGGGGTGTGTGTGTGTTTGTGTGTGGGGTGTTATCTCTATCGGTCATTGTTATCACCCCCCAAGGTTCTCCTCAGTTCTAAGCCTGTAGGTCTGTTTACACACACACACACACACAGACATGCATAATTCATCAGTGCGGGGCCCTGTTCTGCTCTGAGTAGCTGTGCAACACATAGTATTACACAATTGCACTGGAGACCAGCTTACTGGCCCACAGGCTAATTATAGTCAGCACAGCTGCCTGCAGAGGGGCCTCTTCAACTGTGTGTGTTTGTGTGTGTGTGTGTGTGTGTGTGTGTGTGTGTGTGTGTGTGTGTGTGTGTGTGTGTGTGTGTGTGTGTGTGTGTGTGTGTGTGTCTGTCTGTCTGTGAATTGGAACACCTGTTTGTCGTGGGTTTCTGGGTCCAGATGTCTGCCATTGTCAGAGGACCCCTCGGTGTGTGGGTGGGAGACCCCAACGTGCCCTCTAGCGCAGCATCCCTCCTGATACACACACACACACACAAGGAGAGAATTATGAATGACTCAATGCTAATTTCAGCATTTCACTGTTAGGAATGCTTCATAGATGTGTTCTGCCCCTCATCCCAATGCATGCCTGTTAGCCATAGCGACATCATGACCTTAATGTCATAGCATCACTGTATTTATTTATATGAAGCCCTGATTGTGTCTACTGCCAAGTTGACATTTGTCTTTCACTACAAGTTGTCTGGTGACTTGCCGAGTACAATTACAGAGCGCATGGATGGCATGGTGCCCTTACCGAGGCACTGACGCACTGTGCAGTGAGTGGATTTATGTTTGTCGTTTTCATTAAGTTCTTCTCAGTCAGCATTATTTGTTTGTTTGTGTGTGTGTGTGTGTGTGTGTGTGTGTGTGTGTGCTGTTCTTTTATTTGATCGCTTGACCCTTTGCTTTAAGGTCAGTAAGGTCACCTTAGCAGACGTATAACCAGCAGTCGCTGTTTTATGTGTGCGCGTGTGTGTGTGTGCAGCTGGTGTGGAGACACTGCCCTCTTCCTGTGACAAGGTGATGATCTAAACACACTGGAATTGGCAGGGGGTGTCATAAGGGTCCTGTTGACCCCCCTCAAAGAGACACATACACACACACATACACAGCTGTCTTTTACCACATCGTACCTCTGTTGAGGGTGTGCTGTCAGAACCGGTGGACTCATTTCCCTGGTCTTAAACTCACGTCACACAATGTGTCACCTCTGCGTGGGGATTGACTTGTCTCATGTCAGCAGCAAGCACAGCAGTTGGTGGGTTCTTCCAAGTGGACACTTGGTGACGAATCCCTGCTCGTCGGAAACTGTTGTATTTGCATAGCACGTGTTAAACTTAGGTTAAGGTCAATTTGGGGCCAATGTTACACCAGCATACATCAGTAGCACTTGTATCCCTTACTTTAGCCATGTATTGAGACTGGGTCTGCTTCCATACATTGAGACTAGGTTATCTGCTGCCTCGTCTAGATAGGTAACCCTGAAACCCATTCAATTGAGCAAAGCTCTCTATTAAACTAACAGCGCCCCCTCATGGTGACACTGGGGTCACTGCGTCTGTCCGTCCACCTCCACCATGGTTCCCAGTATATCTCTCTCCCCCGCGGTGTCTGGAAAGAGGAAGGACTAGACTTAATCCCAGGGATTAAAGAGTACGATTTGTGTGGGGCTAGATTAGGCCGGGTGGAATCTGATTTTAGCCCCCAGCTCTAAAGTAGCCACCGGGGCGAGGTCGCGGTTAGCGCGCTAATCCAGAGTGCTAATTAGCCCCTACCGCGTGCAAAAGGGGCCAGCGGCCAATCACAGAGGAGTACAGAGGTTGCTGAGATGGTGGGGGTTGTGGATGGGGGTTAGGTAAGAGCATGTGTGTGTGTCTATGCATGTGTGTAGGTGTTATTAGAGTATGTGTGTGTGTGTGTGTGGGGGGGGGGTTGCCTCAGGTTAAGGTCATGGAAGGGATTCCTTTTTGGTTTGAAACTCGGCTTCACTTTACTTCACACGGTCTGGAAGTGAGGGTCATGAAGACCCAGCTCAGCCAATCAGGCCACTGCTACTGTAGGTACTGACGCTAATCACAAATGTGTCCTCAGTGTATCCGCACTTCAGATTAAATCCCACATCTGACCAAATAACATTACCAGCGCTAAACAGGCTAAACGCTAACCCAACGGTAGCTACTGGTGCTAGTGCTGGCTTAGGGGAGGGCAGGAAGGGGGATTAGACACTCGAGGGGGGACATGAGGATACGTGTGAGGGAAGGAGATGGCTGGAAATGAGCGTCATAAAACAGATTAATTTACATTCCAATTTACAGAGGAAACTATTGATCAGAGAGAGAGAGAGAGAGAGAGAGAGAGAGAGAGAGAGAGAGAGAGAGAGAGAGATGACGATGAATGCGAATGATGAGTGGCTGGGGAGAAGAAAGATAGAGGTGTATGGAGAGAGAGAGAGAGACGGGATGCATAGAGATGTGTGTGAAAGGGAGAGAGATGGATAGAAATGCTGAGACGGTAGTAAGAGGAGTTTGAAAGTGAGATGAAAGAGAGAAAGATGGATGGAAAGAGGGAGTGGCACCTGATTTTGGTCCTTAAAACATGAGGGAGAGTCAGAATTTGAGAGAGTGAAGGAGAGAGATGGGGGTCTTGCTCTGGAGATAAGAGAGAGAGAGGGAGAGAGAGAGAGAGAGATGGGGGGATAGAAAGAAGGAAAAGGGAGAGTGATGGGAGCTTTGCTTTTGAGAATGTTGCAGAGAGAGGGACAGGTGTCTTGCTTATGACACAGAGGAGAAGAAGGAGGGAAATAGAATGAGAAAGAGAGAGAGTAAAGTAGACAAGCGACTTGCTGTGTCTGTCGTCTGGGTAAGCAGGGCAAAGTTCAGACAGAGGCGGAGCCTGAGGTGCTTAGTTGTGAGCGTGAGCGTCTTTTGCGCTGGCCAGCCCACCCCACCCGCTCCCTCACTGACCCGCTCGCTGGCCTGCCGCGGCGTGGTGCGGCGCGCTAATCCGGCTATTTACAGCCCAGCTCAGCCCCACTCAGCTCAGCTCACCGCTGCAGGTGCAGCCTGGTTACATCAGCCCGTCAGCCAGTACACAACATGTGGACACGCGGCGTCGCTTAGCATCCCGCTCACCACAGTATATATGGACACGCGGCGTCGCTTAGCATCCCGCTCACCACAGTATATATGGACACGCGGCGTCGCTTAGCATCCCGCTCACCACAGTACATGTGGACACGCGGCGTCGCTTAGCATCCCGCTCACCACAGTACATGTGGACACGCGGCGTCGTTTAGCATCCCGCTCACCACAGTATATATGGACACGCGGCGTCGCTTAGCATCCCGCTCACCACAGTACATGTGGACACGCGGCGCAGTTTAGCATCCCGCTCACCACAGTACATGTGGACACGGCGTCGCTTAGCATCCCGCTCACCACAGTACATGTGGACACGCGGCGCAGTTTAGCATCCCGCTCACCACAGTACATGTGGACACGGCGTCGCAGTTTAGCATCCCGCTCACCACAGTACATGTGGACACGCGGCGTCGCTTAGCATCCCGCTCACCACAGTATATATGGACACGCGGCGCAGTTTAGCATCCCACTCACCTCAGTACATGTCCCGAGAAAGAAGCCAATTAGCTAAAGTGGATCCATGGGGGGACTCATGGACTTGGATAGCTTGTTCCTTGTCATTTCACAATATTAATGATAAATGTTCTAACATGTTTATATATGCTGCAAATGTTATTGTATTTGCACGGATCTAAAGAATGAAAATTGAGAATAAATAGTGGTGACAACTATTTTCATATCCTCATTTATATTATTTCTGGCCATAAATGCTTGAAATATGATGATATACTTTTAAGTCTGTATCGCCCATCCCATGGCCTAGCGGAATAAGTTATGTATGCTGACGATCATCTCATCTCTCAAATCTGCTGTTTGAAATTCTATGGTGTAGACTCTTCACAGTGTTAATGGGTTGGGTTGGGTAAGTGTCTTTATGCTTTACAAGTTTGTGTGTGTGTGTGTCTGTGTGTGTTCAGGCTCCATCATCATTTCCTGCTAGTGAGTTCTGACAGGACTGCAGAGTGCTGGTCACTCTGACCCTTTTATCCATTTGGAATCTATCCCATCCTCTCACTCTCTCTCTCTCTCTTTCTCTCTCATTCACTTCCTTGGCTTTAGTGTGGCTTCTGTGTTTATCATTTACCAATCTCTCTCTCTCTCTCTCCCTCCATCCCTCGCTGCCTCCCTTCCTCTCTCTCGCCTCTCTCCATTGGAATAGGAAGTCATTAACGGGGAGGTCAGCTTGCCATTTCCGATGTGATGCTCTCTGCTGGGTTACAGCGTCCATGCTGTCTTTCATCAGTGCAGATGATGACCGCTCTGATAGCAGAGAGAGAGAGAGCGAGAGAGAGAGAGAGAGAGAGAGAGAGAGAAGCTTTGAATCTGACACCTGCAGGAACATCATGGTTCTGAGTGCACTGGGAAATCACTGCCTGAGAACAGCTTGTGAAGTATGAAGTTTTTCAAGATAAAGTTGGTGGAAGGCAGGACAAGACAAGATTTTTGAGGGGTGTGTTGGATGTATTTAAAAGGATGCTGTTTGCGTACAGTGAAAGATGGTGAATATTACTTGCCGTTTAGGTATTTAGGATTTTGTTTCTCAAGTTGTAAAAATGTTTTCAGCTGGTTGCTGTAGTGACGTAAAATAAAGCAGAAGCAAAATGTAGTTCCCCCTCAATGAGCATTACTTGTTGGGATCACCGATCTGATCCCAATGAGTTATTCTGTTCTGTGTGAGTGTTGTTTGCCCCACACAACTAGGTAGTAATGGGTATAGCAGCATATGTGTGGGTAGTATGCAGCATGTAGGCTAGCATTGAAAACACACACACACACACACATGCACGCACGCACACACACACACACACACACACACACACACACACACACTCACTCTCTCTCTGTCATACGCCTGCACTCGGCCCCCTCACCTTTCTGCATTGGCAGCTGTTTGACAGTGAAGAATATATTTCTTTGTTGCTTGGCCCCTTTTAAACTGTGACCTAACACTCACAAGGACAAACACACACTCAGACACACAGACACCCCAGATGCTCTTTCATACACAAAAACATGTGTGCAGACACACTTGCATGTACTAACACAGTACACACACTCACACCTACACACATGCACACACACACACGCACTTGGCCATACGCTCACACACATCCTCTATGTCACATTTACATACATGAACAAGATCATCAAACACTATACTTTTGCTCTTTTCCCCGTAACACACACACACACACACACACACACACACACACACACACATACACGCACACACACACACACACGCACACACACACACACACACACACACACACACACACACACACGCACGCAT
>NC_055972.1:7339315-7341815 GCF_018492685.1 Alosa sapidissima | reverse complement strand
TCTGGACCGGGCCTGTGTATGGTGTGTGTGTGTGTTCTGGACCGGGCATGTGCATGGTGTCTGGGGAGATGAAGGGGTACAGCTCTGGGGGAACAGCTCTGTCCCAGAGTCTGCTGTTGGTGTGAGTGACATGTGGGGTGTACACAGGTGTGTGACGAGTGGGGTTCACAGTTTTTTTTTCTTTGTGTGTGTGTGGGTGTGTGTGTGTGAGAAATGACTGACTGTAAAGAGAGAGACCTTGAGATGAGTCACACCTGTGTGCCTCTGCTAGGTGTGAAGCTCTGGCGCGGGTGTGATCCAGCCCCAGCAGTGTGTGTGACCTGCCAGCGTGTGTGTGTGTGTGTGTGTGTGCCTGTGTGCAACCTGCCAGTGTTCGTGTGTGTGCAAGCTGCCTGTGTGTGTGTGTGTGTGTGTGTGTGTGTGTGTGTGAGCAACCTGCCAGTGTTCGTGTGTGTGCAACCTGTGTGTGTGTGTGTGTATTTCCCAGGGAAAGTGTTCCTGTCTGTTTTAGAAGTGAGTGTGTTTGTCTGTGCCTTGTTTGGCTTGTGTGAATGTGTCTCAGTATACGACTGGGTGTGTGTGACAGGTTATTTGTTCATCTATAACTGTATAGATATGTGTGTGTGTGTGTGTGTGTGTGTGTGTGTACGCGCTAGTGTCTGCGTTTGGGAGTGAATTGGGAGCTCTCTGTGTGTGTGTTTCTTTGTGTTTAGTGTGTGTGTATCCGTCTGTGTCTGCCACCCTACCCGCCCCCCCCCCCACCGTGTGGTGCCGAGGTCACATGACCCGCTCGCTCCCTGCCGCTGCTCGCTCGCCCCACGCATCCATCATCGCCTCAGCACGCCCTCGCGTCACGCCCCGTCACCCCGACACCTCCTGCCCAGCGGCATGCTGGGAGCACGCTGCTCCGCACCTCTGGAGTGCTGCCGCCGGGCCGCCAGAGGTCAAAAGGTCACCTGAGAGGTCAGAGCGGCGAGGTGGAGGAGAGGTTTGGAGGCTTACCTGGGGAGGTGTGTGTGTGTGTGTGTGTGTGTTCTAGACTCCTAGAGATGGAACCGGGATGCTGCGTTTAGAGAAAAGCTAAGTTCAAATAAGTACAGCTCTTGGCATAGTTTGCAGCTTTGGTGATTAGTTGGTTTTTTTAAGCTACATTTTTATTTGATCTCAATCCTTAGTTTGTTCTCCCTTTGCTTAGGTTATATTTGCATTTGTGAAAAAAAGTGTCATAAAGAAATTAAATTCATAACAAAACATAACAAAAAGTTATCAGGATCAGACAATCTATACAACCTGTGTTGAAGTACCGGTAGATTTTTTTTCTTAGATTAGGGTTGGAGTTAAACAGATTTCAGAACTATATTCATAGTTCCTGTCTGTGTTCCTGTATTTAAGTCATTGGAGGTTACTGATATAGGGAATTAATTGTATCCTACTGTAGGAGGAGCGCTCAGTGTGAAGTTGCACTGACTCTTCGTCCACCTGTACATGCCCCTGCTGCATTGAATTGTGGGTAATAAAGTATTGGAGTGTGTGATTGGATGACATTTATTTGTCCACATACCTCATTGGCCTGTCATTTCCATTACTTATAGGGATTCACTCCATCTTCGTTTTTTTTTAACTAATTCCGCTGATAGATTATAATGGGGTAACCTTTTGACCCCTGTGGTTCGGCTCGCGACCGTGACCTTCAGCGTTATGGGGCGACTTTGAAAAACGGTCGTTGGAGAGAGGGGAGGAGCCGGCGCAGGCTGTCGGCGTGGCGACTGCCAACAGTGGCGGAGTCTGGGTGCTGGCCCAGGCGTCGTGGTGACAGATGTTCTGCCGTGCCGTGCTGCGCCCCAAATCTTGCTCCCTCATTTGTAGTGTTAAGCATTTTTTAAGGGAGGAGGAGGGGGAGCAGTGAGGGACATTCTGTCTTTTCATACCACTAACCCCCCACACCCACCACCCACCACCCCCACCCAGGCTGGAAAACTCTCATGGACGCACGCACACACACACGCACACACGCACGCACACACACACACGCACGCGCACACACATACACACACACACACACGCACGCACACACACAGACCCCATTTGTCTGTGTGTTTCCCCACAGCTGTGGGGAAACTGTAGAGTTCCTTTTATTAACCAGATTCAACAGAAGGTGTGCATGTGTGTGTGTGTGTGTGTGTGTATGTGCGTAAGATGTGTTTTGAAATATGTGTGTGTGTATGTGTGTGTGTGCATTTGCACATATGTATGCGTGCCTAGAATATGTGTGTTACGATAGATAGATAGATAGATAGATAGATAGATAGATAGATAGATAGATAGATAGATAGATACTTTATTGATCCCCAAGGGGAAATTCAAGGGTCTCAGTAGCATACAGACATCACACACAACATGCACTTACAGCAGAAATGGTAAACATAAGTATAAGTATAAACATATAAGTAAACTCCACTGTACAATAAAGACAGTAGAAGATAAGAAAGATAAGAAAACT
>NC_055972.1:7331815-7334315 GCF_018492685.1 Alosa sapidissima | reverse complement strand
GATGGAAACGTTGCTTTTTAAGAATAAATAAAGTATTTATTTTGGATGTGCACACCCGTCTACAAATACAGTTATGTAAAGCACACATGCTTTAATGGAGCTGTACATGAGAGGCATACTTTACACTGATGGTTTGAACTGACTTCAACAGCAACAACGGTAAGCAACAATTGGCCAGGTTTTGAAGTGCGATTTCATAGGCGACTACTTAAGGAGTCGTCTTTCAAATCATTTTGATCAGAGCTTATATGGTTATGTGAAGGACAAATAAACAGCCCTGTAATTCTCGACACCCATTCAGCCTCCCACCCGTCCGTTATCAGTTCCAGATGTGCTGCTATTGGAGTTTGCGAGGATTATGCATGCCTTTAGGTAGATAACTCGTTTTTGCATGCCCTTTAGGTAGATAGTTTAGCTCGTTTTAGACCAAAACTTCAGCGTAGAGCTGCCAGTCACTGTCTCTAACCTCCAGCTCCTAATTAGATCATTTGATTATTAGAGTGAGAGTTAAAAAATGGATCCGGTAAACGGTGGCAATTGTTGACATTTGATTAAGTGGTGTAATTGGGCCGTGGTTCCGGAGGTAATCTCGTTCATTAGGGGCGCCTGGGGAGCTGGCACCATTGGTCGCTCGCTAAAGGGACGGGTCAACACCAGTTCATCATCGTCCTGCGAGCACAGGTGACAGGAGCTAGTTGGGGTCATCCGTCTCCCTGGCCCGTTTTAATGAAACTCGTCTTTAATGACACGTCCGTTTGGAGACAACAAACAGGTTGAAAGCTGAATGATCTGATGATAACGACAGATCGAATGATTAAAAAAAAAAAAAAAGTCTTTGAGTGCTACAAGAAGAGTGCATTTACAAAATTATATCAAATGTTATCCATTTCTGTAGCCGTGCTGAATATGTGGAAGTTTGATTGAATTGGAAACAGTTGGCATAAATAACATTAGATTAATACATTTACACATTACATCACAGTGAATGGGCCAATTGATCTTGACGTCTATTTTTCAGTGAATGATCCTATATCTATTGACACGAGACCAGGATGTAAACTAGTGAAAAGTGTGTACCCTGATAGGGATAGGTTAGTGTAGGAGTTTTCTATGAAGGTCAGTTTGCCTGTGTGTGTTGAGCTAAGAGCGCCCAGTTTGATGACACGCTTCCTCCACCTTCAGCAGGGGTGTTAGAACCACTGCTCTCTCTCTGTATATGTGTGTGTGTGTGTGTAGGTTTGTGTGTGTGTGTAGGTGTGTGTGTGTGTGTGTGTGCCGGCTGGTTTAAAAAAGAAAAAAAGGGAAGAGAGGTTTTATTCTCACACACACTCTGCCCCCTCCTTCAGTATACCTCTTCCTTTCTTCCTTGTTTCTTTGGCCTCTCAATTAATCTGTCTTTCCTGACTTCCACTACGCTCTCTCTCTCTCTCTTACACACACACACACATGCACTCACATGCACTTGTAGTGGTGACAGACTTGTCAATGCCTCCTGACAGCGGCGTGTGTGGCAGCAGCGTCAGGATCCCATCGCCATCTAGTGATCATCATGGGTACTGCACCCATCCTTTTTCCAGCCGGAGCCTGCGTGGCGGAGCCGAGAGGAGGAAGAGAGGAGGAAGAGAGGAGGAGAGGAGGAAGAGAGGGGGAAGAGAGGAGGAGAGGAGGAAGAGAGGGGGAAGAGAGGAGGAGAGGAGGGCGAGAAAAAGGAAGAGTGTGGAGAGAGGAGGAGAGAGATGGATTACATAAAGTCATTCGTGTTAACCCCGTACAGCACGTAAGGGCCTGCCGCCTTTTCTTCCTCTCTCCTTCTCTCCTGTCCGCTCTCTGTGTGTGTGAGTGTGTGAGTGTGAGTGTGTCGGTGTTACAGTAAGGGATGAGCCATCAGAAAGAGAGAGAGATACACACACACACACACACACACACACACACACACACACACACACACACACTGACATTCATAGAGTGTAATTATGCAGCGAAACCACATCCGCCTGGCGAGGCCACAGACCTGCATATTTATGCAATCCTACTCGCAGTATAGGATCTGTCCGTTGGAGTTTGTGGTGTGTGTGTGTGTGTGTGTGTGTGCTGTGACAGTTGGACTGAGGTTTGGTGAACAGAGTGGTTTGCCAGCCATAGGGTGAAGGTTGCACAATTGTTTGCATGTACTTCTCTTGTACATTTATACTATGTGTTTGTGTGTGTGTGTGTGTGTGTGTGTGTGTGTTTGTTTGTTTGTGTGTGTGTGTCTGTCTGTCTGTCTGTGTGTGTGCTCCTGTGATTTTTATGTATAATATATTTTATAGATTTTTAGTATATGAATGTTTGTGAGTATGCTGATGCTAGTTTCAAAACATCCATACACTTTTAACTCCCACGTACATTATGTGTGTGTGTGTGTGTGTGTGTGTGTAGACACTCTGCTCTGTCCCCTCTGTGCTGTCATACTGCACCAGCTGGGCTGTGTGTCTGTATGTATGTGTCTCTGTGAGTGTGT
>NC_055972.1:7316815-7326815 GCF_018492685.1 Alosa sapidissima | reverse complement strand
TGCTGCCGCCGTCCTCAGCCGCTCCCTACCAAATACACACACACACACACACACACACACACACACACACTCACAAACACACAAAAAGGACAGACCCTCCCACACACACATGTATCCCTGGTGCAGCCAGATTGGTGCTGCTGCCCATTCAAACACACACACACACATACACACACACACACACACACACTGACCAGAGCAAGCTGCTGTGGCAGTTTTGTTGGGACAGACACGGACACACTCATGCCCAGTATGGCCAGATTGGTGCTGCTGTCCCCAGCCACACACATATACACATCCCACAGCAAGCTGCTGCTCCCGCATCTCACACACACACACACACACACACACACACACACAACACACACACACACACACACACACACACACACACACACACACACACACACACACACACACACACAGACACACACACAGACACACACACACACACACACACACACACACACACACACACACACACACACAGGACATCAGGAAATCAAGCCGATCCCAAACTGCTCTACAAACCTTCTCTGTCTCTCTTTGCTTTTCTTTTTCCCTCTCTCTTTCCCTCTATCATTCTTGTCTTTCACTCTCTCCCTCTCGTCCTTGTGTGTGAAAGTTTGACACTGCTGTTATGTGGGGTTGTTACATCTCTCTCTCTCCATCACGCCTTTGTTTCTCTCTCTCACACACACACACTTTCTCACACCCCACCTTTGTCTCTCTCTTCCTTTCCTCTCTTTCTCTTTTCAGTCTATCTCTCTATCTTTGGTTTGTTTTCCCTCACAATTCTGTCGTTCTTTTCTCTTTGTCTCTGCCAATCCTCCCCCCCCTCCCTCTTCTTCTCTTTTTTCTCTCTTTCCCTTCATCCATCCGTCTCTCTCCTTACCTGTCGCATTCCCTCTTTCCTGCATGCCCTTCTCCTTTTCTTCCCTCTCTCTCTCTCTCTTCCCATTTCTTCCTTCATCTTTTCCTTTTCTCTCTATCTTTCTGTCTCTCTCTTTAGTGTCCAGTAGGCCTTGTCGGTGTGTGTGTGTGTGTGTGTGTACTGCGCTGTGCTGTGCAGCCTGCTGGTCCTCTCCTCTCCTGATCCCTCTCCTCCTTTCCCCTCTCTCTCTCTCTCCCCCTCTCCCTCTCTCTGTCATTCTCTTTCTTTCTCTCCCTCCCTCTCTCTCCCTCTCTCCCTCTCTCTCTCCCTCCCTGGTTGTCTGTGCTCACGGCGGCTGCTCTCCTGTCGGCTGGTGCCCAGGCATGCTGGCGTGGCTGGCGTGGCGGTGCCCGGTGCCCAGGCGGGCCGGGCTGTGCCGGTGCGCTGCTCTGCGCTGCGGAGGCTCCGAGCTGGCCGCCTGGCGTGTTCTGGAACGTGGCGGAGCGGTCCAGCGTTCCCACGGCGCCCGTCGCTAGGGCTCCCGTCTTTAAGCCATCTGTAAATCAGAGCAGCCAAAGCCCAGCCAAAGCATTAAATTAAATCCTTGTTTGGGCTGATTAACAAATGGCAGGGTTTGTTGTTTATTTATTTATTTATTTTTTTATTCCATCCCATCCTGTTCAACCTCTCTGAGTAACCGCACGCAACTGCTACCTCCCCAACACACACACACACACACACACACCACACACACACATGCACGTCTTCAGCTGTCTTCTTCTGCTCATCTCCTGTATACCAACCCCTCTCTCTCTCACACACACACACACACACCGCACATGCACACACACACACACATCCGATGCGAGAGGATGCGAACGCAAAGTCTTCTGAGATCTGGGGAATGGCAGCGATGTTTGGCGAACGGACTAGGAGATAAATAGAGAGGGATAGAGAAGGAGAACGAGAGCGTGAGAGAGAGAGAGAGAGAGAGAGAGAGAGAGAGAGAGAGAGAGAGAGAGAGAGAGAGAGAGAGAGAGAGAGAGAGAGAGAGAGAGAGAGAGAGAGAGAGAGAGAGAGAGAGAGAGAGAGAGAGCTTTTTCTCTTTTCAGCAGGAGCACGTCTGTCTAGGTTCTGGCCATCCCAATTCCCATCCTGTAGCTGTCAGCCTGTCGCAGACCGCAGACAAATGAACAATTAATCTGGGGGCGTAATTGAATGGCACGCCGTGTGATGCTCTCACCGCGCAATTGGAGCGCTTTAGCGCCGCACTGATTCGGTGGGCGGTGTGGCCGATCTGGGTTCCACTGATGCTGATTGGAGAGTTGGGGGGGTCTCTCTCTCTGTGTGTGTGTGTGAGTATGTGTGTGAGATTGGCGAGAAGGTGGGTAGGTAATATCAGCACACTGATGCATAGCACACTGCACTCTCCTACTTTCATGCACGGACTCACTAAGTTGCCCCCTATATCAATTAGCTCATATAGACTCTTTTAAACTATTGTACTTAGTGCATATGATGTTTTTTATTTTTATTCAAGTGCTCCATAACCTTTCTGATGTCGTACACATTACCTACTTGGTTGGAGGTTCCACTGTTTGCTAAGTTGTAAGTTGGTTTGCACACGTCTTGTAGAAATTCAGAAAATTCTTTACCATAAATTGACATTGTCACATATGGGTAATAGCAATGTAATGACACACATAATCACACACACACACACACACACACACACACACACACACACACACACACACACACACACACACACACACACAAACACAGACACACACACGCACATAAATACAAAGTATGTAATTTGAAAAATAAATGTTTCTCAGGGATTAATTGTGAACAGTTGTAATCTAAGCAGAGGCTGTTAAAAGCTCATTACGCCTGCACATGCTGTGCTGATTAGTGCAGTTTTACTTAAACACACTTTGACTTTCTATGTCATTATTACATTCATTCATTCCCGTTTTTGCGTGCGATTTCCTAAACTTTTATAAAGTGAGATGGGCTCACTCCACTCTCTGGCGCTTCCTTTGGTGCCCACACACTTCCTTCCCATGATTCCTTCACTTGCTTCTCTGTATAGCGACTTGTGGTTGCCTTGCTCTCTCTGTCGCTTTCTTAACCTCTCTCCTCACCTCTCCCTCGCTCCGTCGCTCCCTCACTCACTCTATTCATCTGTCGTTCCCTTGCTCTCTCTTTCTGTCTCTTTGCCCCTTTCCTCCTCCTCCTCCTCCCTCTCTCTCTCTCTCTCTCTCTCCCTCTCGTCTCTTTTCTGGAGTGTCGGGCTGCTGCTCTGTTCCATAGCTCATGCGCTCATGCCCACTCGTTCTTCCGCCCGCTGTTGCTCTGCCTCACAGAGGCGTATCAGCGAAGACCTCCGTCTCCTCAAATTAACACCAGCAGGTGTTTTTCTCTGATGTGTTAATTAAGAAAAGCTGGTGTCATTATGCTTTAAGTGGATGTTACAAATAGAACATGTTGTGTATTTGCCGATGGTGGGGAGTGAGGGGGAAAAAAAATGATCAGAGCTGTCACCGCGGCGACGGCAGTTAATTACGCCGGAGTTTGGAATGGGAAGCGGCACGTCTGAGCCCGTTCTCGGAGTTAGTCGATCCGCACGCTCACTGGCCAGATTGTCTGTTTCAATAAAAAATCAGTTCTTTAAAAAAAAAAAAAAAATTAAAAAAAAATAATTTTAAGGCGTTGAGAGCAACCTGAACGGACAGAAATAGATGATTTAGTGTGGATGTGGATGTCGAATGGCGAGTGGCTCTGCTTGTATGTGGATCTGAGGAATTGTTTTAGCACTTCTGGTGATGCAGTAAAGCTCGTGTGGAGCAAGCCTGCCTCAAACACACTCTCTTGTTCTGGAAACTACATCTGCTACCATTTGCTTAGATAAATGATGTTGTCTGTCTGTTGTCTCATTTGATGAATTCTTACATTTTCCTTGCATGTCATTCTAAACACATCTGCCTATGAAAAGCGTCTCACGAGAGCACTTTATTTCAGTGGGTGTGTTTAAGACAAGCCAATTTGTCTTGTTTGTCAAATTGTCATAACAAAGACATCCAAAGCAATGTCAACTCTGCATTACAAATGCCATTATTAACGGAATGACACTTGATGACAACAGTCATAAACATTCACAAAGACTCCATCATAATCATGACAACTGTCACATCAGGTTTTATGCACACCCCCTCAACCAATATTGTCAATTGTGGTGTTTCATAAAGATTTAAAAAAACCAAAAAAACAAACAAAAAAAAAAAATGTGTTTGGTTACACACTCTTTAGAGATTGTCTACCAATGAAATATTACATGCTAACGCATAAGCTACACCTGAACAGTGTGTACTCCCTGTTCTGGGAGTATCACTGTTTAAGTATCAATTAGAGTAATACTGCAGTATCTACCATAATCATCGCCATTCACTTAATGCTCTAATTTAGATAATTTAGTGATGATTTCTGTTTTCTGTTTTGTACATTTGTGGACATGTGTGTGTGTGTGTGTGTGTGAGGCTCATGTGTATGTGTGTGTGTGTTTGTGTGTGTGTGTGTGTGTGTGTGTGTGTGTGTGTGTGTGTGTGTGTGTGTGTGTGTGTGTGTGTGTGTGTGTGAGACTGACTCATGTATGCACATGTGTGTGTGTGTGTGTGTGTGTGTGTGTGTGTGTGTGTGTGTGTGACTGACTCATGTACTGTATGCACGTGTGTGTGTGTGTGTGTGTGTGTGTGTGTGTGTGTGTGTGTGTGTGTGTGTGTGTGTTACTCATGTATGTGTGTGTGTGTGTGTGTGTGTGTGTATGTGTGTGTGTGACTGACTCATGTATGCACATGTGTGTGTGTGTGTGTGTGTGTGACTGACTCATGTATACACATGTGTGGGCGTGTGTGTGTGTGGGTGGGTGAGAGACAGCGCTCAGCCTGGTGATGTTGACACCCTTGTAATCCAGCAGCCGGGGGTGCGATGGCGCAGTCTGTTGCACCAGAAGTTTTCTGTGGTAATACGGCTGACCAGCTGCTCAGCAGATGTTGTTTGTCATGAGTGTATGGAGAAGGCAGGGTGGATGCAGGAGTGTGTGTGTGTGTGTGTGTGTGTGATGGGGGGGTCTCAGGACGTAAAGTTGGCAGTCATGACCTCTGACCCCTGACATACATACCACACGTCACACACAGGCGGCTGCAGGCACGCCTGACCCCTGTCAGTCACCGGCTGGTGTTTTTAACGGCACACGCAGCTGTTGAGTTGTTGCCATGGTAAACGGCACAGATGACAGTGGCGTTGCCGGGGTCGCCAAAAAATAAAAATCTGGCATTGTTGTGAGCGAGAGCGAGCGGTAAACATGTTTGTTTCTGTCACCGTGTCACACACAGACGCACGTTGATCCACACGTCCCTGCTCCCAGTGGGGCTCCACCAGTCTGTCAGAAGGACACTTCACCTCTTATAACTTTCTCCACAGTTAGTGGAAAGTCCGAACATGGCTTTCTTTGTACAGGCTACTGTCTGAGCTCATACTCACGTGTGTGTGTGTGTGTGTGTGTGTGTGTGTGTGTGTGTGTGTGTGTGTGTGTGTGTGTGTGTGTGTGTGTGTGTGTGGTTCGGGAAAAGAGTAGCGTCGAACGTCCTTCTCTGGGCATATACAGCTCTCTGAGCCCCTCACCCAAGAGACTGGCTTATGGCCCATCAGTGGATCACAAGCAGCTAAAATGATGCTCTGTCATGCTCTATGGTTGCTTTGGCTTCTAACCTCATTATCTGTTCTCTGTTCTCTGTTCTCTCTCTCTCCCTCTCTCTCTCCCTCTCTCTCTCTCTCTCTCTCTCTCTCTCTCTCTCTCTCTCTCGATACCCACAGGTGAGTACATAAAGAACTGGAGGCCACGATACTTCCTGCTGAAAACGGACGGCTCTTTCATTGGGTACAAGGAGAAGCCTCAGGACGCAGACCTACCCTACCCACTCAACAACTTCTCTGTCGCAAGTAAGGAGCATCCATATCACACACACACACACACACACACACACACACACACACACACACACAGTGTCTGAGGAGATGCTGGGCTCAGCCTAATCAAATAATTTGGAGTGTTTACACAAAAACAGTTGAAATGCCTCTCTTCACTCTCTGTTCACTGTGATTGAGCACACTTGGGTAAATGAGCATGTGTCTGACTATTTTCTTGGGCAGATTTCCCAAGCACTACCCTGCTTTGCAGGCTAACTTGAGGAATTAAATAGTTCAGTTGATCAGATAGGCCTGCAAATATTATCGCTATCTATCTATAAATTACAGGAACAGAAATGTGTGTGTGTGTGTGTGAACTGTTAGTCCGATTGTTTTCAAACTTGACAGGTGTCTTGCTGCAGGCACGAGTAAGTGCAGTGCCATTGTATTCTTCTTTAATTAGTCCCTAATTAGCAGATAGGATCTCTCTCTTTCTCTCTCTCTCTCTCTCTTTATCTTTGAATCTCTCTTTACTTCACTGTCTTCAGCTGGGTTACATACTGTACACTGAAACGATCCAGATTTAGAATTTAGAATTTAGTCTCGCAAACATTCTCACAGTATGGGCATGAAAAAGGAAGTAAATCATACTGAGAGGAAATATGTCATGAGAGAAAAAATGAATCCGTTAGCATGTTAGCATACAGTTCAACCGTGAAGAGCTGCTGTTTAATGGAATTGAAAACTCAATTCACCACTGTCGTCGTGGCGTCGCTGACATCAGCGGCTCTGAAATTGTAACTGGTCCAGTTTCGGCCCGGTTCCGGGTGAGTCCAGTCCCAAAGTTGCTCGGACGGCTGTGTGCCGCTATCCTGGGTCTGATCGTCTGCGCTAATCTAACCCACTACACATTCACATGTGTCTGCCTGTTGTTGGCCCACAACTGCCATGGTAACGGAGCACTAAACTAAGCTGATAGCGGCTAAGCTGATAAGGAGAGAGAAAGAGAGAGAGAAAGAGAGAGAAAGAGAGAGAGAGAGAGAGAGAGAGAGAAAGGGGGGGTGGAGTAATGAGAGAGAAAGCGAGAGAAAGAAAGAGAGAGAAAGAGAGAGAGAGAAAGGGGAGGGGTGGAATAATGAGAGAGAAAGAGAGAGAAAGAAAGAGAGAGAGAGAGAGAAAGGAGGTGGGGAGTAATGAGAGCAGTAGAGAGACGGTGCTGCTGGGCCCACACATCTGGGCTGGTGATTTGGGGATCTGATGGCGACCCTACAGCAGGCAACGGGGCTTACAGCACACAGCCTGTCCAGTTTCAGCTGCTGTGTGTGTGTGGGTGTGTTTGTGTGTGTTCAAGCATGTTTTTCTCTATGTTTGCCTGTCTTTGTTTGTATGGCCATTTGTGTGTGTGTGTGTGTGTGGCAGGGATGATATATTGTCCACCCGTCATTATTGGAAAATAAGTCACGACAGGGCGTAACCCGATGATGGCAGGTGGACATTACCTCAGCCCCCTCAACAACTTTTCAAATGTAAGAACATGTAACAAATACAGACCTCCAAAGGCCCATTCAGTGTCAACGGAACATTCTGCGGCATTCTGAAGAGCCGTTCTAGAGGTTTGTGTATTCCCCTCTGTCCACACAACAGTCAGTAACTTCAGCTTAACTTCTGCCATCACATCTTCGGAAACAGTAGAGCCACTGTAGTAGCCAATGAAGTAATCGGAGACTTTTATCGGTCATTTGTCCCACCACTGCACCAGCCTCAGTTTCTGACACATCCTTAAATATCAGTGCAATACCTCCTCATAATGTCATGCTACGCACTTAGCATTACCATACTACTATGCGGGTGGAGCAGGTTCGACCTGCTTTGGATACAAGCGTCTGCTAAAAATCAGTCAACTTTAACTTTAACTATGACTTGCAGCACTCTCAGTACATCACCCCACTACACTGTACTACACGCTACCCATGATCACACAGCCCTTCTACCATCTCAAGCTCTCCACCATGATCACACAGCCCTTCTACCATCTCAAGCTCTCCATATTAGCCCATGATCACACACTACCATGCCGTGTTCCTTGGCCAGGGATAGACTGACCAGCTGAGGGAATGAACAGAAAAGTAGATGGCTAGACAGATAAAGGGATTGATAGATGGATAAATGGCTACGGTAGGAGGATGAGAAGAGAGAGAGAGATGGCTGGACGGATGGACGGATGGAGGGATAGATGTCTGGATGGACGGACCGATGGAGGGATGGAGGAATATCCAGCCTTCTGCAGTGCCACTCGGACACATGGCACAGAGCTCCAGCTCCCCCTCTCCCTCTCCCTCTGCTGTCCTGCTAGCTGTCAGGCGGCTGGGCCAGCTTTTAATCTAAAGGCTGAACGGGAGGGAGGGAGGGAGGGAGGGAGAATGTGCGATAGATGGAGAGGAGGAGATAGAGATGGAACGAGAGAGAGAGAGAGAGAGAGAGAGTGTGTGTGTGTGTGTGTGTGTGGTGGTTAGTGAGATGGGGGTGGTGTGGGAGGGAGTTGTGTTGTTGTGGTGGCGGTGGCGGTGGCCATACATCCTGCTCGGCATGCTTGGCAGAGGCAGGGCATTGCCACATCTGTTGCGGAAAAGCTGGGGTGGGCAGGTGGTGAAGGGCGGCGGCTGGTCTAATGGGCTTTGCCGAAATGGCCCCCTCCACCACTTACCGTGCCCGTCGGCCAATGCCCGCTACCCATCATGGAGGACCGGTGCAGTGAGGTGCCAGGGCCAGGCCTGCGCCAGCCTCTGCTATGGCCACCGCCACAGGGGCATCTGCTAGAGGAAAACCAGAGGCACCACATCCTCTCCATCTCATCACTCGCTCTCTCTCTCTCTCTCTCACGCTCTCTCTCTCTCTCATTTGATCGCTCTCTCTCTCTCTCTCTCTCTCTCACGCTCTCTCTCTCTCATTTGATCACTTTCTCTCGCTCTCTCTCTCTCTCTCATTCTCTCGCTTTCTCTCTCCATCTCTCATACTCTGCCTTTTTCTCTCTCGCTTTCTCTCTTCATCTCTTCTTTTTCCTCGTCCTCTTTCTCTTCTCATTCCTCTCTTTCCTCTCTTTTGTCTTTGTTTCCCTGTGCTCTGTACCTCTCACTGAAATCACATTGTCTGCTCCATCACATAAATGCATAGCCTGACTACGGATGTATACAGATAGGAGTGATATAGGATCTGAGTTGCTCGTAGTCCTGTAGGTATGTAATGTCCTATAGGTACACTCTACTTCCCTTGCATTAGTGATCTAGGATTTGAGCATGATCAGAGTGATATCGTAAAACCACCAATTACTGCCCCTTTCGTTCGAAAATTCTAAAACAACAATATTTTTTAATACTTCAAAATAACATTTGATAAATGAACCTTACATTTTTCAGTTGCCATAGGTGTGTAGATTTGAACAAAATCTGGTTTGGTTCTTACCGGAGCTTTTACTGCCTGAAATATCCAATTTTGTGTTCCACGCTTGGAGTTTAGTGCTGGGCTGGTGGGTGCTTATTTCCTCCCTTTCACATGGCTTTACTGGTTAGACCGAGAACTCTCGTCGGAAATCAAAATTCCACTGGAGCTCCAGGCGGATTTGTACACGCAGCCTTATAGCACTGTTTACAGCTCTTCGAGTCACGGTAAAATGTCATTTTTGGTACATAGTTAATTTCATAGACTATATATACAGTCTATGGCTAATTTAGATACACTTTTGGTGGGGGTGCTTGCGTTTCTATAGGAATCTGCTGTCTTGGTTTGTATAAAAATGAATATTAAGTGATACACACACGTAAGAGTGTGGCGGTAATAGGTGACGTTCCTATATAGGATTTGAGTTGCTCGTAGTCCTATAGGTGTGTAATGTCCTATAGGTGTGTAATGTCCTATAATGTAGGTACACTCTACTTCCCTTGCATGATCCCTCAGTGTGAGGGCTGGTGCTGTAGTCGATGTCAAAGCGCACCAGAGGGGAAGGATAATATTGGAACACATTTATGTGTCTTCTTTAACTCGCACTCGTCTTTTTTGGCACATCAGAGATGGGAACATCATTACCAGAAGTGCTGATAGCAGGCGCTCGAGCACTCGCGTTCGCCCTGCCAAGCTTTTACATCCTGCTTCCAGTAAGAC
>NC_055972.1:7309315-7314315 GCF_018492685.1 Alosa sapidissima | reverse complement strand
ATGGCCCCCCAGGACATCAGTTCAGTTCCGTCAGATCCAGTTCAGTTGGAGATGAACGAATTTTGTCTTGTCTGTTTCAGAATGTCAGTTGATGAACACAGAACGACCAAAACCCAACACCTTCATCATCAGGTGCCTACAGTGGACGACAGTCATAGAGAGGACGTTTCACGTGGACACGCCAGAGGAGCGGTGAGTCCTGCTCATCATCATCATCATCATCTCTCTCTCTCTCTCTCGCTCTCTCTCTTTCTGTCTCTATCTATCTATCTATCTATCTATCTACAGTACAGGCCAAAAGTTTGGACACACCTTCTCATTTTTGATGTGTTTTCTTTATTTTCATGACTATTTACATTGTAGATTCTCACTGAAGGCATCAAAACTACGAATGAATGCAAAGTTATTTGGCCCAAAGATGAATATTTGTCAAGTTATGGCTTGCTGAATATGGTATTAAATAAAAAAAAAAAAAGCAACTTTGAAGAAACTAGAATATAAGACATGTTTTCAGTTATTTCACACTTTTTTGTTAAGTACATAATTCCACATGTGTTTATTAATAGTTTTGATGAATCTACAATGTAAATAGTCATGAAAATAAAGGAAACGCATTGAATGAGAAGGTGTGTCCAGACTTTTGGCCTGTACTGTCTCTCTCTTTCTATTTCTCTCTGTCTGGGCTTCTCTCAGTTCAGTTCAGTCCACAACACTGTATTGGCATGAATAATAAGACATTTGAATCGCTAGAACCGTCCTACACAGGATACATAATACAAGGAATCGCTAGAACCGTCCTACACAGGATACATAATACAAGGAATCGCTAGAACCGTCCTACACAGGATACATAATACAAGGAATCGCTAGAACCGTCCTACACAGGATACATAATACAAGGAATCGCTAGAACCGTCCTACACAGGATACATAATACAAGGAACCACTAGTGTAAATGTCCCTGTGCAGACTCTCTCAAGTCACTTCAATTCCGTTTAATTCAAATATGCTTATTGACTTGACAAACCATATGCTGCATTGCCAAAACATTCTCAGGCACAATATAAACAATACGTATGTGAAGAGTTTGCTTCCAAAACGCTATATATCCGTTTTTAAAAAAAAACAGTAAAAAGTCATGCTATTTAATTGTGTATTCCAGGAAATATCAATGAAATTGCAGTTGTGTTGTTTTGATTGAGTAAAGATGAATCAAATAACAATACCCAAACACATTTCTACTGAAATTACTTGGAAAACAAAATGTAAAAAAATTATTTATGAAAATACGTTAAAATGGTGGATATAGCGTTTTGGAACTAATTTCTTCATATTCAATTCAAAGGTGCTTTATTGGTTGGACAAAAAAGGTGTTTGCATTGTCAGAGCAATCATATGATCATCTCTCTCTGTCTCTGTCTCTGATTTTCTCCAGCGTACTTTTCTCTTCAGCCTTTTAGTTTTGCCCACAGACACACACACAGTCACACAAAAACTGCATACATACAGTACCCTCCAGAATTATTGGCACATTATTGAGAATTATTGGAACATTATTGAGCATAAAAATAAAACCATGCCAATCTCTAGGTATGATGAAGGGTATGTGATGATGTGGGTTAAGGACGGATTAAGGAAGAACATGTATTTATTTATGATAAATTCTTCATTCACAAAGAAAATTGGTGTCCTTAAAGGTTGGATATTTCCTCATTTTTTTACATTAAGATCAATTTCCAAAAGATGATTTTATATTCCTCTTTTTAGTCAACTTTAGCAGAGGTGCCAATAATTCTGGAGGGTACTGTACATACATACATACATGCACACACATTCATACAGAAGTCAGAAGAATACTAAACCAATTCCAAGTGCACATACTGAATACGCACACTAGCTTCCTGTCCTCACCAACCCCACTGAAATAGCAGGGTCAGAGATATCAGATGCGTTACTGAGTCCAACATGTCAGCAGCCTTTTGTTTCATCTAGAGCAGTGTTTCTCAAAGGTGGTCCGCAAGCTATCGCAAGTGGTCCGCGAGCAGACGTGGTAAAATATAATATAGATGAGTTGTTTGCAATATTGAACCAACTTGTATGTAAATCCAAACAGTTCTGCAACACTGTCTATGTAAGATATGCCATTTTAAATCAAATGAATCCACTGACACAATTAAGCAAAGTGCAAAGACAATAAGCAAGGTGGTTCAGTGAGTAGGCCCTTTTGTGTAGGCTAATATACTGTTGAAGTAGGTCTATTCTTTTTTTTTTAGATAGGTGGTCCGTGCGTTTCTTTTTTATTGGTTAAGTGGTCCTTCATCTGAAAAAGTTTGAGAAACACTGATCTAGATGTTAATAGACAGATCCATAAACACTGATCTAGAGGTTAACAGACAGATCCATAAACTAGGAAACCAGTCCTGCCACTGTCCACCCGCTCGCCCACATTTATGGACACCTTCTCTTTCTTCTCTCTTTCTTCTCTCTCTCTCCCTCTCTCTCTCCCCCTCTCTGTGTCTGTCTGTCTTTCATCTGTCTCCATCTCTCACTCATTGCCTTTCTGTCCCTCTCTCTCTTCTCTTTCTTCTTTCTCTTCTCTCTCTCTCTTCTCTCTCTCTCTCTCTCTGTAGTGGGCCTCTCTCTCTCTTCTCTCTCTCTATCTCTCTCTCTCTGTAGTGGGCCTCTGTCTCTCTCTCTCTTCTCTCTCTCTATCTGTAGTGGGCCTCTGTCTCTCTCTCTCTCTCTCTCTTCTCTCTCTCTATCTGTAGTGGGCTTCTGTCTCTCTCTCTCTCTTCTCTCTCTCTATCTGTAGTGGGCCTCTGTCTCTCTCTCTCTCTTCTCTCTCTATCTGTAGTGGGCCTCTGTCTCTCTCTCTCTTCTCTCTCTTTCTGTAGTGGGCCTCTGTCTCTCTCTCTTCTCTCTCTCTTTTCTCTCTATCTGTAGTGGGTCTCTGTCTCTCTCTCTTCTCTCTCTCTTTTCTCTCTATCTGTAGTGGGCCTCTGTCTCTTGGGCCCCTTGCCCATACAGCATGGAGTGCATAACGCCCACAAACCAGCCGATTAGCTGAGCTGGATCTGCACTGCAAGTGTGTGTGTGTGTGTGTGTGTGTGTGTGTGTGTGTGTGTGTGTGTAAGCCCTCCAGCTGCTGCAGTGTTCTGTACAGAGGGCACTCTGGTATTTTTAGATGACACGGCTCTGTCAGGAAGACTTAGAGCAATGAGGTCTGCGTGATCTAGGCCTGGCGCAGAAGCGGGGAGAAACACACACACACACACACACACACCACACACACACACACACACACCACCTCAGCATCACTCCTGCCTTCCATATCTATCCAAACATGCTATACATGCAAACATTCAAATAGTCTTTCAAATGGCACACACACACACACACAGGCAGGGGCAGCCGTGGCCTAGTGGTTAGCGCTTCGGACTTGTAACCGGAGAGTTGCCGGTTCGAACCCCGACCAGTAGGAATGGCTGAAGTGAGCAAGGCAAGGCACCTAACCCCTTGAGCAAGGCACCTAACCCCTCACTGCTCCCCGAGCGCCGCTGTAGCAGGCAGCTCACTGCGTCAGACACTGCATTAGTGTGTGTGCTTCACCTCACTGTGTGCTGAGTGTGTTTCACTTATTCACGGATTCGGATAAATGCAGAGACCAAATTTCCCTCACGAATCAAAAGAGTATATATACTATACTATACACACACACACACACACACACACACACTTTCCCTATCATTATCATACCCAGGAGGTTATGGCTGTATGGTGAACTTTAAAAAAGATCCTCCTCATCTGCTCATCCTCCTGGCCCTTCCACACACACACACAGACACAGACATGGATCTGAGAAGGGCTGTGTGTCTGTGTGTCTGTGTGTCTGTGTGTCTGTGTGTGTGTGTGTGTGAATTTGGAGAGTCTTGTGGCGGGGTCAGACTCGAGCTCAGCGATGTTGGGGAGTCTGGAGCAGAGAGGCTTTGAAACAGCAGCAGCTGCTTACTGTAGATACGGCTCACACAGCAGCAAATGGACTTATTTCATTTATTTGATCTTAATTGAACCACTCTTATTGTATTTCTTTAATTGATTTAGGCAGATTGATGATATTATTTAGGCCAGGACATGTTTCTGTTTCCACGGCTATTTAAATGGACCGTATCTTAATTTAACCTGTTTTAATGGCTTGTTTAGCCTTTGTTTAACCACAGTCATTAGTTTTATTGTATTCATTCAGCAGTAATTATTGTATTACTGAAACTATATGTATCCACATTAATTTTATCTGCCTGGCCTTTACTTAACCCCAGACATTGTATATAATTAGAATTTACAAGGTTTCCTCCATTATTCATGTGGCTCTTGTAGCACAGACACTTGTAAGGACTGCGTTCTTTCTTCCTCTCTTTCTTTCTTAGTATTTTTCCTTTCTTTCTTTCTTTCCTAGTATTTTCATTCATTTCTTTCTTTCTTTCTTTCTTTCTATATTTTTACCCCGAGCTGGCATGGCCCCAGCAGTAGATCTTCTCTGTGAGAGAGGAGAAGAGAGGAGAGGAGAAGGAGAGGAGGGGAGAGGAGGGGAAGTGGCACACACTGGCACCGTGCCCGACTGTAGTCAGGCCCATTATCTCTCATTAGGACAAAAAATCTCATTATACCTAAAAAAATAAAGATGGAAAAAAAGCGAGAGAAAGCGAGAGAAAGAGAGATGGAGAAAGAAAGAGAGAGATGGAGAGAATCTGGAGTGAGCTGGGAGGAGCTCATATCTATCCACATGACCTTGAGAGGGTTCCACAGAGTGTGTGTGTGTGTGTATGCATGCATGCATGTGTGTATTTATGCCTACATGTGTGTGTGCTTGCACAAGTGTGTGTGTGTGCTTGCACAAGTGAGTGTGTGTGTGTGTGTGTGTGTGTGTGTGTTTGTCTGTCTACCGGCTTCCCAATGTTTAGATGTTGGACTAGAATATGGGTTTTAGCTTGCTCCCACTCAGT
>NC_055972.1:7294315-7304315 GCF_018492685.1 Alosa sapidissima | reverse complement strand
TCCGCTCTGGCTTCACAGCCTCTCCACACACACACAGCACCTAAAGATCTGCTCTGGCTTCACAGCCTTTTCACACAGCACCTAAAGATCTGCTCTGGCTTCACAGCCTTTTCACACAGCACCTAAAGATCTGCTCTGGCTTTACAGCTTCTCCACACGCACAGCATCTAAAGATCTGCTCTAGCTTCACAGCCTCTCCGCACAGCACCTAACTGTTGTGACTACTGTCTGCATAACAATGGAATGAAGATTAAATAACTGGAAATAATCAAAATGTTTTTTTAAAGAAATCTATTCAATATGGAGTCTGTTCTCTGTTATGGAGTTGTCTTCATAGTATAGTTGTATTAGACTTCACATGAAGTGTAGCTAAAAACACCCACACTCAACTCACTGTATTACACACACACACACACACACACACACACACACACACACACACACACACACACACACACACTTGGCTCACACACACAAACACTGGCTCTGCTAACAAAACCTCAGGCGTTGTTCAGAAGGAAATCACTCACATTCGCACCGAATATCGATTGCTATCTGTCTCTGGTGACAGTTATGGCAGCCTTCTCATTCTCTTGCGTATACACATGCAGATACAGGGAAACAGCCGAGTGTGTGTGTGTGTGTGTGTGTGTGTGTGTGTGTGTGTGTGTATGTGTGTGTGTGTGGTGAGGAGGGAGCCTAAGATTAAGGAGCTCATGTCTCCAAAAACTGAGATTCCTTTATCAGTAGAATTTTTAACTGTGGTGTGTTTGTGTGTGTGTGTGTGCGCATGCAAATATGTGTGTGTGTGTGTATGTGTGTGTGTGTGTGTGAGATTGTGAGGGGGGTGGGTCTTCTCATCTCATCTTCTTTCACAGTGTCTAAAGAGTCACCTGCGCCCCCCCTCTCTTGAGCCAGCACCCCTCCCTCCCCAAAACACTCCGACACCTTTCCTGTCGTCTGCCAGGCAGCCCCGTCTGTCCCTGTCCGTGGCCCCTGAAATCACTCAGCACCCCCCACACACACACACACACACACACACACACACACACACACACACACACAGAGGTAGGCATGCCACATCACTTCTGCCAGCATACTGATGAAGAAACACCTGTCCTCAACACACAGGCACACACCCGCGCCCACATGCACACACATACTCTCACATACACACACATGCATCACACAGACAAACTCTCTCTCTCTCTCTCTCTCTCTCTCTCTCTCTATCTCTCTCTCTCACACACACGCGCACAGACACACACACACACACACACATACACACACACACACACACACACACACACACACACACACTTATCTCATTGGGCGGCCCGTTAGCGTTCCCTGGGCGGTGCAGAGGTGTCAGTCCTGCAGGCGTTAATGGGGAGCATGCTGGCATCCACACGGCTCTGGGCTGGGAGGACCTCAAGGGGTCCTCACTCAGTTCCTCAGAGAGAGAGAGAGAGAGAGAGAGAGAGAGAGAGAGAGAGAGAGAGAGATATGAAGAGGAAGGGAAAGAGAAGTGGTATGGTGGGAGAAAGAAAGAGGCTGGAAGAGGAGGAGAGGAGAGGAGGAGAGGAGAGGAGGAGAGGAGAGGAGACTGAGAAAGGACACTGAAAGAAAGATAGAGGGAGGGAGATAAAGAGGTGGGGAGACAGGGGGAAAGGAGGAGAGGAGAGAGAGAGAGAGAGAGAGAGAGAGAGAGAGAGAGAGAGAAATAGAGGGAGATAAAGAGGTGGGGAGACAGGGGGAAAGAAGGAGAGAAAGGGATGAGATGAGTCAGGGAGACTGGGGAAATTCTCCTCTCCTCTCTTTCAAACAAGAAAGAGGAGAAAAAAAGAAAGGGTGATTGCTGAGGGAGCGGAGGAGAGAGAAGGAGAGGGGACAGAGGGAAAGAGAGCATGAAGCTGAGAAGGAAGAAGAGAAGGAGAGATGGAGAGAGGGATGAGGAAGAAAAAGAGAGACTTTGGGAGGGGAGGAGGGGTCTTGTGATGTGCTGTGAGTTCTCTATGGCCCCATCAGAGTCCTGTCTGCCTGCCTGTCTGCCTTTAACCAGATTGGTGTATTGATTAAACCGTTGATTTACTCTGGCCTCTCACCGGAATACGTGTGTGTGTGTGTGTGTGTGTGTGTGTGTGTGTGTGTGTGTGTGTGTGAGAGAGACAGAGTGTGTATGTATGTGTGTATGAGTGTGTGTGTGTGTGTGTGTGTGTGTGTGTGTGAGTGTGTGTGTGTGAGTGAAATGATGTGCCAGCTGCCGTCTGCATTCCGGTGGCCCAGGGTATCCTTAGAGAGCCCCCCCCACCCCACCACACACACACACACACACACACACACACACACACCCCTCCCCAGCAACTCCGGCACCATCTATCAACCCAGTATGGCTAGGGGAGGGCACGTTTGTGTTGTGTTAATTTCCTTCAATAAATCAGTAATTATTGCAATGCTGTCCCCGCCTGCTGCTTCCCTCCTATTTTCATCCCCCCCCCCCCCCCCCCCTCTTTATCCCGCAGCTGTTTTTCCATTTGTCGAGAGAACGTGTGTTCTCCGAGGAACGCACGCGATTCTACGGCGCTGAGATTGTCTCCGCTTTGGACTATCTGCACTCTGCCAAGATCGTGTACCGGGACCTGAAGGTAAACGACAGGAACGGAGGGAGGGGAGAGGAGGGGAGAGAGGAGAGGAGATGAGGGGAGAGGAGAGGAGAGGAGAGGAGAAGAGGAGGGGAGGGGAGGGGAGGGGAGGGGAGAGGAGAGGAGAGGAGAGGAGAGGAGAGGAGAGGAGAGGAGAGGAGAGGAGAGGAGAGGAGAGGAGGAGAGGAGAGGAGGGGAGAGGAGAAGAGGAGAGGAGGGGAGAGGAGAGGAGGGGAGAGGAGAGGAGAGGAGAGGAGAGGAGAGGAGAGGAGACGAGGAGAGGAGAGGAGGGGAGGGGAGAGGAGAGGAGAGGAGAGGAGAGGAGAGGAGAGGAGAGGAGAGGAGAGGAGGAGAGGAGAGGAGAGGAGGGGAGAGGAGAGGAGGGGAGAGGAGAGGAGAGGAGAGGAGAGGAGAAGAGGAGAGGAGAGGAGGGGAGGGGAGAGGAGAGGAGAGGAGAGGAGAGGAGAGGAGAGGAGGAGAGGAGAGGAGAGGAGAGGAGGGGAGAGGAGAGGAGCGGAGACCGAGGAGGTGAAATAAAAGGATTGGGGGGTGTTGTTGTTGGCTGGAAAGGAAGGTTAGGGGGTTGGTCCCCCCCATTATCTACTTAGAAAACCCCATGAGACAAGAGAGGCAACAGAAATGTAATTAAAATCCCCCCTCTACGCAACTCAACTTTTTATTTGGATCATGAAGCAACACTCATACAGCCATCCACACAGACACACGTTCTCTCTCTCTCTCTCTCTCTCTCTCTCTCACACACACACCCACACACACACACACACACACACACACACACACACACACACACACACACACACACACACACGAACAGACGCACATGAACACATCTTTTAAAAGTGAGGCGCCCAGATGTGTGTATGGAGTGTAGTGTTGGCTGTGCTGTGACGGAGGTCTGTGATTGGGTAAAGACAGAAAGATTTGGGCCCCAGCCGTGACACAACGGCTGGGGCACCTGCACCGTACGCCGGCGGTCCGGGTTCGATTCCCGCCCCGTGGTCCTTTCCGGATCCCAGCCCGAATCTCTCTCCCGCTCACTTCCTGTCACTCTCTACTATCCTGTCAATTAAAGGCATAAAAGGCCAAAAAAAACAGGAAAAAAAAGACAGAGAGACTCGGCCTGGTGGAGTCCACTGCTTTAAGCCGTGGAGACTCGTACGGCTCTCTTCCACAGCGTCTCTGACCTTATTGAGGTTAGGGTCGGTCTGCATCGGGACTGCGGAGAGCATTTACTGGACACAGGGATGGACTCAAAGGAAGATGATCGATCTTACACTCTAGCTTCCTTTCTTAATCCTCTTCTCCCATTCCCTTTCTCTCTCTCTCTCTCTCTCTCTCTCTCTTCTTTTCTCTCTCTCTACTCTGTCTATCTCCCCTATCTTCTCCCCTCTGCCTTCCTGTCTGTGACTTTCCCTCTCTTTATCAGTCATCATTCATCTCTTCACTCCTTTTCTCTTGTGTGCCTGACTTATACCCGCCTCTCTGTATAGATATTTATCTTTATTCATTTCTCTTGATCCCTCTCTCCACCCTAATTCATTTCATCATCTTTGGGGGCAGCCGTGGGACTTGTAACCGGAGGTTGCCGGTTCGAACCCTGACCAGTAGGCACGGGCTGAAGTGCCCTTGAGCAAGGCACCTTAAACCCTCACTGCTCCGCTGAGCGCCGCTGTTGATGCAGGCAGCTCACTGCGCCGGGGTTAGTGTGTGCTTCACCTCACTGTGTGTTCACTGTGTGCTGAGTGTGTTTCACTAATTCGCGGATTGGGATAAATGCAGAAACCCAAATTTCCCTCACAGGATCGAAGAGTATATACTTATACTTATATACTTATATAGGGATCAAAAGAGTATATATACTGATACTTATATAGGGATCAAAAGAGTATATACTTATACTTATATAGGGATCAAAAGAGTATATACTTATACTTATATAGGGATCAAAAGAGTATATACTTATACTTATATACTTATATAGGGATCAAAAGAGTATATACTTACTTACTCTTCTTTTTCTCTCCTTGATCTTTTACTCTCCTCCACTATCTTACCCCTACTGTGTTTCTTTCCCTTCCTCTCTACCGCTCTCCTATCTCTCTCTCTCTCTCTACTATCTGCCCCTCTATCTCTCTCTCTCTCTCTACTATCTGCCCCTCTCTCTCTCTCTCTACTATCTGCCCCCTTCCACCTGGAGACATGTGGTGATTCCATGTGTTCCAGATAATAAGAGTGAAGGAGCACCAAGTACATCTTCGTTTGGAGCTCCTGATCTATGTGAAGGCTCAGTGAAGGAGCTCCTGGTCTATGTGAAGGCTCAGTGAAGAGCTCCTGATCTATGTGAAGGCTCAGTGAAGGAGCTCCTGATCTATGTGAAGGCTCAGTGAAGGCTGCTTCGTTTGGAGCTCCTGATCTATGTGAAGGCTCAGTGAAGGAGCTCCTGATCTATGTGAAGGCTCAGTGAAGGAGCTCCTGATCTATGTGAAGGCTCAGTGAAGGCTGCTTCGTTTGGAGCTCCTGATCTATGTGAAGGCTCAGTGAAGGAGCTCCTGATCTATGTGAAGGCTCAGTGAAGGAGCTCCTGATCTATGTGAAGGCTCAGTGAAGGCTGCTTCGTTTGGAGCTCCTGATCTATGTGAAGGCTCAGTGAAGGCTGCTTCGTTTGAGCTCCTGATCTATGTGAAGGCTCAGTGAAGGCTGCTTCGTTTGGAGCTCCTGATCTATGTGAAGGCTCCGTGAAGGCTGCTTCATTTGGAGCTCCTGATCTATGTGAAGGCTCAGTGAAGGCTGCTTCATTTGGAGCTCCTGATCTATGTGAAGGCTCAGTGAAGGAGCTCCTGATCTATGTGAAGGCTCAGTGAAGGCTGCTTTGTTTGGAGCTCCTGATCTATGTGAAGGCTCAGTGAAGGAGCTCCTGATCTATGTGAAGGCTCAGTGAAGGCTGCTTCGTTTGGAGCTCCTGATCTATGTGAAGGCTCAGTGAAGGAGCTCCTGATCTATGTGAAGGCTCAGTGAAGGCTGCTTCGTTTGGAGCTCCTGATCTATGTGAAGGCTCAGTGAAGGCTGCTTCGTTTGGAGCTCCTGGTCTATGTGAAGGCTCAGTGAAGGCTGCTTCGTTTGGAGCTCCTGATCTATGTGAAGGCTCAGTGAAGGCTGCTTCGTTTGGAGCTCCTGATCTATGTGAAGGCTCATTGAAGGCTGCTTCGTTTGGAGCTCCTGATCTATGTGAAGGCTCAGTGAAGGCTGCTTCGTTTGGAGCTCCTGATCTATGTGAAGGCTCAGTGAAGGCTGCTTCGTTTGGAGCTCCTGATCTATGTGAAGGCTCAGTGAAGGCTGCTTTGTTTGGAGCTCCTGGTCTACAGTATGTGAAGGCTGCTTCATTTGGGGCTCCTGATCTACAGTATGTGAAGGCTGCTTCATTTGGAGCTCCTGATCTATGTGAAGGCTGCTTTATTTGGAGCTCCTGATCTATGTGAAGGCTGCTTCATTTGAAGCTCCTGATCTATGTGAAGGCTGCTGTATTTGGAGCTCCTGGTCTATGTGAAGGCTCAGTGAAGGCTGCTTCGTTTGGAGCTCCTGATCTATGTGAAGGCTGCTGTATTTGGAGCTCCTGGTCTATGTGAAGGCTCAGTGAAGGCTGCTTCATTTGGGGCTCCTGGTCTATGTGAAAGCTCAGTGAAAGCTGCTTTTTGAATGATATTGTTTTTTTTTTTTTGCCTTCGGATTTTTGCGGTTCGGATAGATAGGACAGTGAAGAGTGACCAGAAGCGAGTGGTAGGGAGGGGTCAGGAAATGACCGCTTCGGATTCGAACCCGGGTCCTCATGGGCACTTGGACCCGGAAGTAGTGCTGACAATGCAGCCATGGGCGCCACAGCGCCCCCTAGTGAAGTAGTGCTGACAATGCAGCCACGTGCGCCACAGCGCCCCCTAGTGAAGTAGTGCTGACAATGCAGCCACGTGAGCCACAGCGCCCCCCAGTGAAGTAGTGCTGACAATGCAGCCACGTGAGCCACAGCGCCCCCCAGTGAAGGCTGATTTAAATGTCAAATGTCTCTCTCCGTCTGTGTTGCCCTGCAGTTGGAGAACCTGATGCTGGATAAAGATGGCCACATTAAGATCACAGACTTCGGACTCTGCAAGGAAGGCATCACCGAGGCCGCCACCATGAAGACCTTCTGCGGAACACCCGAGTACCTGGCACCTGAGGTGTGTGTGTGTGTGTGTGTTCATATATGAGTGTGTGTGTGTTCATGTTCATGTGTTCGTATGTTTGTGTGTGCGTGTGTGTGTGTGAGAGAGTGTGTGGGATTAGTTGTGCGTGTGAGTAATAAAAATACTTGAATACAAATACATACTTGAAAAGATGAATGCAGAAACTATAGGCTGAAACTGTAGTCTCCTCATAGTGATCAGATTTGAGGCGTTTTGCTTCAGTTATGGGAGCCGCCACAACAACAAAAAAACAGTTCAGCTGTCAAAACTGACATCCTAATTTGGAGTTGAAATCCACCCAAGAATCACAGATTACTTCAATACATTTTTTTCCTCTTCCATATTCTATCACAGATGGAAAGATAAATAAAATCCACATAACATACTCTCTGTCATGAACATACTGAAAAGGATCACACACACACACACACACACACACTCACGCACATACACTCACGCACACACACTCACACACACACACTCACGCACATACACTCACGCACACACACTCACGCACACATACACACACACACACACACACACGCACACATACACGCACACACACTCACGCACACACACAAACACACACACACACACACACACACACACACACACACACACACACACACACACACACACACACACATATACATATATATATATATCAGGGTTGTGCAAAATTCCAGAATTGAATTGAAACTGGCTCTTAAATTCCAATTCAATTCTTGAATTTCACTTGCATTTCAATTGAGGTAGCAAACAGGAAGCAGAATTGCAATTCGAATTATGCACAACCCTGATATAACCCTATAATATAATATAATATTAATAATAATAAGGAGTCTTATCATTATGAAATATATGGGGATTTTCTCAGTACTGCAAGAATTGTAACATGAAATGGATCCGCATACAGTCAGAAGCAGTGGACCGAGGTCATTATTAATCCTGCCCACTGTATGAGAGCAGAAGGTCTCAAGCCTTTTGAATTTAAATAGCAACATTCCTGCACACAGAGATGCTGTACACACACACACACACACGCACATGCACACACACACACACACACACACACACACACACACACAGCCCAACCAGTCAAAGCCGAAGCCCAGCCACATCACTGCACCACACCACTCTGGAATACATATTTATGAAGAGGAGAGAGGAGGGAGAGAAAGAGAAAGAGAGAGAGAGAGAGAGAGAGAGAGAGAGCGAGAGAGCGAGAGAGCGAGAGAGCGAGAGAGCGAGAGAGAGAGAGAGAGAGAGAGAGAGAGAGAGAGAGAGAGAGAGAGAGAGAGAGAGAGAGAGAGAGAGAGAGTTTGGAGGTGTCTGGTGGGTGTTTCGAGGGGGAATGGATACCCCTAAAAAAGCAGAATTTGGCACTGCTGTGTGTGTGTGTGTGTGTGTGTGTGTGTGTGTGTGTGTGTGTGTCCCTGCACAGCCCTCTGTGGCGTGCCAGGAGATGATTTGAGTGTTGGTTATTTTTCACAAGAGTGTGTGATTGCTGCAGAAAGTCCATGCTAAATAGAGGCAGATGGTGGCAGATGGGGGAGGTGGAGGAAGGTGGCTGGAGATCTACAGCACCACACAGGGACAGAGATAACACAGCACCGCACCACACCACACACCGCACCACACCACACACCGCACCACACCACACACACCACACACCGCACACCGCACCGCACCGCACCGCACACACCACACACCGCACCACACCACACCACACACCGCACCACACACACCACACCACACACTGCACCACACCACACCACACACCGCACCACACACACCACACCGCACCACACAGGGACAGAAATAACACAGCACCGCACCGCACCGCACCACACACACCACACACCGCACCACACACACCACACACCGCACCGCACCACACACACCACACCACACACTGCACAGGGACAGAAATAACACAGCACCGCACCGCACCGCACCACACACACCACACACCGCACCACACACACCACACACCGCACCGCACCACACACACCACACCACACACTGCACAGGGACAGAAATAACACAGCACCGCACCGCACCGCACCACACACACCACACACCGCACCACACACACCACACACCGCACCGCACCACACACACCACACCACACACTGCACAGGGACAGAAATAACACAGCACCGCACCGCACCACACACACCACACACCGCACCACACACACCACACCACACACACCACACCACACACTGCACCACACCACACACACCACACCACACAGGGACAGAAATAACACAGCACCGCACCGCACCACACACACCACACACCGCACCACACACACCACACCACACACACCACACCACACACTGCACCACACCACACACACTGCATCACACTGCATCACACACACCACACCACACCACACAGGGACAGAAATAACACAGCGCACCGCATCGCACCACACACACTGCATCACACACACCACACACACCACACACCACACACCACACCACACCACACAGGGACAGAAATAACACAGCGCACCGCACCACACCACACACACACCACACACTGCACCACACACACCACACCACACCACACACACCACACACACCACACCACACAGGGACAGAAATAACACAGCGCACCGCACCGCACCACACACACCACACCACACCACACACACCACACCACACAGGGACAGAAATAACACAGCGCACCGCACCGCACCACACACACCACACACACCACACCACACACACCACACCACACAGGGACAGAAATAACACAGCGCACCGCACCGCACCACACACACCACACACCGCACCACACACACCACACCACACACACCACACCACACACTGCACCACACCACACACACTGCATCACACTGCATCACACACACCACACCACACCACACAGGGACAGAAATAACACAGCGCACCGCATCGCACCACACACACTGCATCACACACACCACACACACCACACACCACACACCACACCACACCACACAGGGACAGAAATAACACAGCGCACCGCACCACACCACACACACACCACACACTGCACCACACACACCACACCACACCACACACACCACACACACCACACCACACAGGGACAGAAATAACACAGCGCACC